>NC_064927.1:486138859-486441889 GCF_023897955.1 Schistocerca gregaria
CACATTTTTGTTGAACGCAGTTGGTTTTTACCATCCTGTATTAAAACATTTCCTTTTATCAATAGTGCAATTTATAAACGATGTTTTTTGAGTAGAATAAAATTTCCAATGGTAAACTTAACTGCTTTTTCGACGTTATTTTACCAGCTAACTAAAAATAGGAAAGCCTTGAACCCTTTCCACTAAATTTAGTTAGTATTAAGATTCTTTTACAGGGAGTGCAGTGGAGCTGACGCTGAGATCATTTAGTATTTGGTTTTATCATCGCTAGTCTCACTTAACTCTTCTGAATTCTACATGTCATGTGTGGTCTGGCGTCTTAGTAGGTCGCGGAGGCAATGACGTCGAAGCATTTAAAGGTATTCTAAGGGAACTAGAGTTCATATTTTCGGAAGATGACGCAAGAAAAAGACGAAGCGCACGTGAAAACGAAAGCAAAAAGCAGTGGAATCCACAAGACACAGTACGAAGAAACAATAATTACGAACCACGTGATAACTTCGCACCAAGAAACGACAATAGATTTCGACAAAGAACCGGTTATGGATTTAGAAGAGAATATGGCAATAACAATAATTCACCTAGGAACGGCAACAACTATTACAGAGGGAATAACGACAACCGCAACGGGTACTGGAGAATCAATAGACCGACAAATTATCAACAAAGAAACCACTATCAACAAGCTGAACAAGAAAAGCGAATACAGATAGAAGACGTGGAGGTAAGACCACCAAATCCCAATAAACGTTCGAGTTGACAGCTAAGCGCCCATGCCAAAGAGAATGACGCACCGACCCAGGACAATTGCAGCACCTTGAACAGAAAAATAAAAATCTTATCACGAGAAGAGAAGAAGGAAGAAACAAATCCGCAGGGATCAGATGAGAATACTGACGAGGAAGATGAATTACCAGAGGCATGCACAACGAATGTAGGAGGAGAGGACGAAGTAATGAATATTGCATAGCTATTTGAGATGGAAACCAGGGAAAGCGAATTCAATGAGGATAATGCGCAGTCGACAGAAGCTGAAAATAAATTACGAGTGGGCACACAACCCAACGTATATAATGAAGGAAGTTATGAAGCGATAATTAGAGCATTTAGATGCGATTATGTGGAAGTAGCGACGAAGAAGGAGAAGATAGAAAAGTATGAGGAAATGTAGAGGATGTAGAAGAAAGCGTAGCTGAAGGAAGAAATAGACAAGAGGAAATAAAAGAGAAGTAGCAGTCGAAGCTTATCCTACAGAAAGTTCGAATTCACAAGGGAAATTCCTAAAAAGACTCATGTATGATTCAGTGGAGGATTCGTTGATGCAAGAAGAAGATGAAGAACAGAACCAACCCTTTCAAATTCAACCAATTGTGAAGGCCATGGTAAAGCATATCCCAGTCAATATTGTAATTGATAGCGGAAGTGAACTGACTGTGATCTCAGAAAATTTATTCATGCAGTGTAACACCAATGAGGAATTGCCAGTTCTGAAAACATGTAAGATTAAAGTAAGAGGTCCTATTTGAAACAATGCTGCGGAAGTTACGAGACAAACAAGGTTAACTCTTTCGTGCCAAGGTCAAAAGATCGAAGCCAACTTCGTGATTATACCTAAACTAACTGTAGATTCGATTATAGGTGCAGATTTTTTAAATGAGAGACGAGCGATAATAGATATGGGGAAAGGTAGCGTAACATTAGGGAATGTCACACTTCTCTTTGAGCAAAAGCTAAAATTAGAAGAAGTACCAGTTATAAACAAACAATTAAGAATGATGCGAGATAAAGAGGATAAAGAATTAGAATGGTATGCACAAAAGGAAGAATCGCCTCAACTCATGTCAGAAGTCCATAAAGAAATCGACGAAAAATTGCAAAAAGTTCAAGGTATTTCGGAACACAGTAAAAGAGAATTAGAGGATATTTTACGAGACAAAGCAGAGGTATTTTTACCTAAGGCTGGCAGTATTAACCACTTTCAGCAAAAGTTCGAAGATTAATTTTACTACTGGTAAATAATCGGCACAATATTTCAAGATTATGTTGCAGGTAAGTTCGTCAGGAGAAAGAAGAATGAAGAGAGAGGAAGGTGGGAAAAAGAAAGTAGTTTCAATAATAACACAATAGTACCACAGCTTAAGGTCAAGGGATAAAGCGTAGATAGTCTAACAGCATGAAATACTAAAATGCTATACACCACGACACTACACAAAAATAAAAAACGAATTCGAGGATTCTTGAGTAGACGTTAAGACTCCGAATATCTTAGAATTGTAACATGGAAAGGGCGCCGAAATTTGTAAAGCTTTTTAAGTAGGCGCAAAACAAGTAGATAGTAGATATATGTTAGATGATTATAAGTAAAACGTTTTGTAAGAACCATTGTAAAAACTCCAGCAAGGAAGAGATGCAACGACCCACAAGTTGCAACGCGAGAAGTATCAAGAAAGAAAAGGACGTAATTAGCAAGACACGATTCCTACATAGCAGGAGCGACGAGAGAAGGGAACGGAAAGGCGAAACTAACAGACAGCCCTTGTAGCGAAAGTGGGCAATAAATTTGCCCGCTAGGTAGAACCTTGCTGGGATGGAACAGGGAGCCGCACAGAGACAGCCCTGCAGAGGCGCCACGGGACGCCAGGACACCGGATTTTCACCGCTCGTAAACCCCGGGGCGCCCCCCACTCAGCGGAGCGAGCAAAAAAACGGCCCGACGAGAAGACCGCTTGGGCAAGCCACCGCTGGCAAAAAAATATGCGTAAAAGTCACACTACTGCTATTAAAAAGCAAGCTGATGCACGAAACTGAAGAAGAACTTCCACAAATTAAAAATGATGCGCCCAAACAATTTATCAAACTGTTACTAGGAGGAGAACTTCATAGCGACTAGTTATCAATAAATATTTCCATATCCTGCCCAGAGAAGAACCAAGAAGCAAGTAAGAAGCAGAGAAAAAGCAGGAAGAACAGAAGTGGAAGATTCGCAAGATTGAGACCAAGAAAGAAGATGGGTGAAGAATAGACGACATACCTTCCCAAATCCCTATCCTATTGTAAACAAGTCGTCTGCGAAGTTTTACAACGAAAAACGACCGCATTCAGCGACACCTAACGATGACTTTCACGCATACAAAGCCAGTTAACCACGAGATTCTGCACTCACAGCTCCATTCCATTATGGGACCTCCACAACAGCAACACACACTTGCAAAGCCAACAAGGAACGACCAACGAAGCTGTACATCAAATACTTGCCCAGATCCATCCCGCTCAAGTCCATCACCTTCGTAAAAAAAAAAAAAAAAAAAAAAAAAAAAAAAAAAAAAAAAAACATTCGCCAACCTCATGCTTGAACATTCATAGGATTGTGTGAACGTGTGAAATCAAATTATATGATGTAGGAATTGTGCAAAAGAAACGTGTGAAAAACTAAATACGTTAAGCACACCAGACAGCTAATAAACTACAAAATAACAGTCATTGACTATGGACTTAAGTAAAAAATAGACTGTCGATAAAAACAAGTCATTAGTTCTGAAATGGACAGTATATAAAGAAACAATATGTCACTTATTTTCTCCTCATAAAAAGAAAGAATAGCTATATTTTACTTATTTTCTCCTTATAAAAACACAGAATAAAAAATTATATTGTTGGATGTTTTCCCTTTCTTTAACATTTGTACCATTTATTAGGATAATACCTCAAAACGTGTGTATGTATATTTCTTTGTCAAAGCAATTTTTTTAAGAATTGTACCATTTGTAAGGATAATAATTGAGTAATTGAGCATGTATATTTCTTTGTCAAAGCAATTCTAGGAAATAATTCTTATTTGTTAGTTGAAAAGAGTGTCTCGAAACAAAAACATTTTATTTGCATATGATATTTAGAAAATGTGTTAGGAATAGATTTTACTCAATTATTACATTTATAAAAAAAATATTTCTAAGAAAATCGATGTGAGAGACTCCTCACTTTCGAAAACAAACTTCTTAAAAAAAACTTCACACTTAAATAAAGAAATAAAATAATTAAATACTAATAATAGCATAAAAATATTCTTCTCTTGTCATTTTTAATTATAATGTGGAAGAATATAAAAATATAAATTAGTAATACAAACTAGCATAGAACAGAATAACATGGCTGAACAATACACAACAAAATTTAGATAAATTTGAAAATTTTTGACTGACTTAGACAACGATTCAATCATTGCCAAATTCAGTGCAAAAATTAAGTTCGAAGGGTGGTGATATGTAAGGTTCAGGCAAATCCAACACCTTACATGAAAACCCTGACATGATAAGCAAATCCAGTAGTATGTCACATAGCTCGGAATAAATCGTGACATTAAATTAACCAAAGTAATACGAGTAACAAGTGAGCAAATGGAATACCACAGACTAACACAAGAATGCCTAAATGCATGTCGTACCTTCCCACCGTGAGGCAGATGCAGTTCCGAGGGGAGAAACGAGGACAGAAGCCGAGAGCAGAACCGTGTTAAGCTAGATAGGGGTGGGGGAGGGGGCTGGGCACCCACGCCGCGAGCCTACCTGTACGACTATACAACCCGCACATTTTAGTGTGAGGCTTTTTCGCGTCTCAGGTACGTCAAGGATCACCCCCATCCCATGTTAAAAGCTAGAGCCCTCCAGAAAAGCAGTATAGATCTTACGATAACACAAAAAGGGCCACTACCACTCGCAAGTTTTAGCGTGAGACTTTTTCGCGTGTCTGTTACATTAGGACAATTCTCCAGCCCATGTTAAAAGATAGAGCCCTACAGAAGAACAGTATAGATCTCACGATAACGCCAAAAGGACCACACCAGCTACAGGTTTTAGCGTGAGACTTTTAGCGTCTCTGTTACGTTGCAAACTTTAAAAACAGTGCCCCACCACGAAAAGTATAACGTTTCTCATTGGATAGACAGAATTTTTGTAGGCGGAGCTTAAGGTTAACATTGATACCCTGATTGGTCAGATGAAAACATAGCCAGATAGTTTTTTTAAACTAACTTCGGTAAATTATAGTAAGGAGAAGTTAGATGAGACTTGGTTCCGAGACGGCGAGCTGGATGGCTGCTGCGCCGGCCGCTGCCGCCCTGACGCTGCTTAAACACCGACTAGGTAACGAACGCATGCGATGCCGCATTTTTGAGCGCATAAGGCTTCACTCAGAACTGCAGAAGTCTCATCTGTTACACCCCCTTTTTGCGTAATACTAGTGTCGATCGTTAATTAAAATGCATGGTGTTCACATTTGCCACTTGAAGTAAAAATCTGAAACGCGATGATTTCTCTGTTATAACTATTGAGAAGCCACTGTAATTAACGACAAGTTAGATAAGTAATTAAAGATAATTGAGGGTCACTGTAGACCATTTTGATAGTTTTCTCTTTTGTGAAACTTAATTTAAACCTAGATTATAGATGTGATATGGCATAGGTCATCCTTCGATCGATTGTAGACCTTGGAAACCCATTTAGGAAATATTCCTTCACATTTTTGTTGAACGCAGTTGGTTTTTACCATCCTGTATTAAAACATTTCCTTTTATCAATAGTGCAATTTACAAACGATGTTTTTTGAGTAGAATAAATTTCCAATGGTAAACTTAACTGCTTTTTCGACGTTATTTTACCAGCTAACTAAAAATAGGAAAGCCTTGAACCCTTTCCACTAAATGTAGTTAGTATTAAGATTCTTTTACAGGGAGTGCAGTGGAGCTGACGCTGAGATCATTTAGTATTTGGTTATATCATCGCTAGTCTCACTGAACTCTTTTGAATTCTACATGTCATGTGTGGTCTGGCGTCTCCTTACCAGTAACAGGTCCCAGGTTCAAACTAGTTAATTCCCTAAAAAACACGCTCAGAGCGTCGTTGTGCGAAAGTGGTAGGGAGACATGATCTAGTACAAACAGACACCACGATGAATGTTTAGAGGTGAACAACCACACGTCGCCATGAAATTGGAACATAATAGTACAAAGGTAAATGTGCGGTTTACCCTCAAACATTGGAGTATTTTAAATCCATTCTCTTTAGCTGCAGCAACAATCACCTCATCATTGTACTTGGACGACGTTCTGGATCCGGTGGTTGGCGTCGCGTGACACTTTGCGTACCTTTTCAAGATAACTTCAACTAGACATTCCCATTACGTTGAGTTGGACTGCCACGGTTCGCGGAAGGACGCGCCTGATCCAACGCCCTTGGTCTTCTTTTCTTGAAGTCATATCAAGAGTCAGGTGTAACAGGTCTATTTTAGGGATCTGCAGCATCTACAAGGACGCACTTTCGCTGCGTTGCTTAAAATTACCCCAGCGTATGTTCAGATGCACCGAGCAGGGATGGCATCTCTGCTTAGCTGTAGAGGGCAGTCAAGTCAAACGGCAGTTTTTTTATTGTCTTACGGTGTCTCCTTCCATGTAATATTCGTATTCTTTCATCTTGTGAACATTTCATTTCAATTAATGAGCTCCTTTCCAGAAATTGTAACGACTCCTCGGTCACCTTTTATATTAGCTATATGTTAAAATTTTAGTCTGAACAATTAGGCTGCATTTATATCTCTTAAGATATATGGGTGCTTCTGATGTACATATGTTCCAGCGTGCATGTTAAGTTAACATAAAATTGTTGCTAGAAAAAATTAGACATTACAGTCAAGACAGTTCAAAACTAAATATTTTTAATGAACTGGAAACATATTACAGAATTACACGAAACATGTTCGCATTTGACAATATAGATAACCATGAGCTGTATAATGGAACGACGGCAATGAAAATTTGTGCCGGATGAGGATTGAAACCCTGATTTCCCGCTTATTGCGTGCGGTCGTCTTATTTCAGCACTAGCTGTAATATTTATTTTCTAACAGCACGACTGGTTCAAACCATCAGGAAAAGTTTCAATAGGTTGTCTGAATAACATTGTATACCAGTGTTAAAACACTATGTACAAATGTAATGTGTTATGTAGAAAGAGTAACAAGAAACATCATCGAAACAAGACAGCATATTCAATATGTTTAATGTTAGTGTTGCATTCAAGACCCCTAACATAGATGTCAGTTTCTTGTAGGTATAATATTAAAATTAACATCAGGCACCAACTTCAAAAGCATATACAAGGAAAGTATAGAAACAAGAAGAAAGAATTCAGAAGGTAAATCCTTCTTTGCTTCCTACCTAATCACAGAAGGACTCAATGTCGCTGATATTGGAAATGATATCGTGATTATAGCGCATAATATGGCAGACAAGCGGTATGAACATCACGGAAGAAACAGAAATTTAGAATCAGGTGATACATACCAAAAATAAAGTTATTAATTTACGGAAAACTTAAAAAGCATTGTTACTCTGGTTGTTCTTCAAACTGCGTTCGATAAATTGCAACGTAAAGAATCTAGCGCCTTTACACAGTATGTGTGCCTCAGTTATTATGAACAGACCACACTCTCTACTTCAGCTTTCGTGTAGTAAAAACTCATTGTTTGAGTACAGAGGTGAATTTGTTGACTCCTTGTCTACTGTCGCTGTCTTTCTAGCCTCCATACTTCTTTTTTCAAGCTGCCGTCTGGCCGAAGCCGTAAACTGGGAGTCATATGTGCGATCCCTTGGCGTCACTCTGCACAGACGTCTAACATGACGCCGACGCACAGTAGCAGCAGATGACAGGGCCCTTGGGCGACCCAGGGAACTATGCTGAACGCTCAGTCCACAGCCTATGCCGCACAACTCCGCCGCTGTTTTTATCTACTAGTGCCTCGAATGGCCTCTGCTCGAGAACACGGCTACTCTCTAAGGAAATGCCCCCAACACCCACACCTGATGGCTGCAAATAAAAGCGATCTGCGATTGGCTCTGAATCTGTCTTCCGATTGTCCAACGCGAGAGCTCCACCTACTACCCAACGTACAGCGACTGAAAGATCGATACCGAGAAACTGTAAGAAAGTTCCGCCAATAAATTGCGGGCTCTGCTAATATGAACATCAGAAATGCGGGCAACAAAACTGAGTACCGGCACACACTACAATGGCCACATCACCAACGGAGTTAATATGGTCACACCATAGAAAAAACTAAACGAAAAGCTGCTTCTCGGGTTGCAGCAATAGATTTCACCAACTCTGTCACAAGCAGTAAGCTATGTAAGATTCAAAAATGGTTCAAATGGCTCTGAGCACTATGGGACTTAACATCTGAGGTCATCAGTCCCGTAGAACTTAGAACTATTTAAACATAAGTAGCCTAAGGACATCACACACTTCTGTGCCCGAGGCAGGATTCGAACCTGCGACCGTAGTGTTTGCGCAGTTCCAGACTGAAGTGCCTAGAACCGCTCGGCCACATCGGCCGGCAGCTATGTAAGAAAATTGATAAAACGTCAGTGGACGGCCCAAGAGCCTTCACAAGAGTCATAGTGTCGTTTATTGCACGAGTAACAAAAACACTTATAAAATACGAATGATTCAGGCAATTACTCAACATTTCTTCATTTAAGGCAAATAATGATTAATCAGTTAATTTAAACGAATTAAATTCACCAAATTAAGAATGACTAACAAGCAAATAGCAAAATCAAATATCTGAAAGACGCGCTTAGCACTCGGAAAACAATGACAGAAATGATGATAGAGATTATGTTCCTACATTTGGTTGGCCGATGGGGTGCTTGACATTATTGAATATAGCTTACAAGAAGTGTAGCAACTTAAAATTACGCAAATCTACTGACTTGACGAGTTGAGAATTCCTTAAATACTAATATGTTATGCAATGGGTACATCTACAATTTTCAACACAGATATCCAATATTTAATCAGTCTGAGAAGGCCTTTGGTCATAATCAAGATAGTGATGTGGAAAAATAATATTTAATCAACTGAGCATTACACCAATATTAAAACTATTACATTAAAAACAAACTTTAAACAGGAAAAGCATGGAAAGGGAAGATACGGCCGGCCAGGTCTGAGTAAGAAAGTTCAGAATAACGGGACTCCTGGTTAAATTAACGCCTGATTGCTATGAGATAGAGACTGAGCTTTTGAGGGATTCCATAGCAAGCCAGGAGACAGCAGCATCTCGGAGGCTACGACGAAACAGGAAGCGACGCGACGAACGATTTAGAAGAGAATATGGCAATAACAATAATTCACCTAGGAACGGCAACAACTATTACAGAGGGAATAATGACAACCGCAACGGGTACTGGAGAATCAATAGACCGAAAAATTATCAACAAAGAAACCACTATCAACAAGCTGAACAAGAAAAGCAAATACAGATAGAAGACGTGGAGGTAAGACCATCAAATACCAATAAACGTTCGAGTTGACAGCTAAGCGCCCATGCCAAAGAGAATGACGCACCAACCCAGGACAATTGCAGCACCTTGAACAGAGAAATAAAAATCTTATCACGAGAAGATAAGAAGGAAGAAACAAATCAGCAGGGACCAGATAAGAATACTGACGAGGAAGATGAATTACCAGAGGCATGCACAACGAATGTAGGAGGAGAGGACGAAGTAATGAATATTGCATAGCTATTTGAGATGGAAACCAGGGAAAGCGAATTCAATGAGGATAATGCGCAGTCGACAGAAGTTGAAAATAAATTACGAGTGGGCACACAACCCAACGTATATAATGAAGGAAGTTATGAAGCGATAATTAGAGCATTTAGATGCGATTATGTGGAAGTAGCGACGAAGAAGGAGAAGATAGAAAAGGATGAGGAAAAAGGAGAGGCTGTAGAAGAAAGTGTAGCTTAAGGAAGAAATAGAGAAGAGGAAATAAAAGAGAGAGAAGTAGCAGTCGAAGCTTATCCTACAGAAAGTTCGAATTCACAAGGGAAATTCCTAAAAAGACTCATGTATGATTCAGTGGAGGATTCGTTGATGCAAGAAGAAGAAAAGAACAGAACCAACCCTTTCAAATTCAACCAATTGTGAAGGCCATGGTAAAGCATATCGCAGTCAATATTGTAATTGATAGCGGAAGTGAACTGACTGTGATCTCAGAAAATTTATTCATGCAGTGTAACACCAATGAGGAATTGCCAGTTCTGAAAACATGTAAGATTAAAGTAAGAGGTCCTATTAGAAACAATGCTGCGGAAGTTACAAGACAAACAAGGTTAACTCTTTCGTGCCAAGGTCAAAAGATCGAAGCCAACTTCGTGATTATACCTAAACTAACTGTAGATTTGATTATAGGTGCAGACTTTTTAAATGAGAGACGAGCGATAATAGATATGGGGAAAGGTAGCGTAACATTAGGGAATGTCAAACTTCTCTTTGAGCAAAAGCTAAAATTAGAAGAAGTACCAGTTATAAACAAACAATTAAGAATGATGCGAGATAAAGAGGATAAAGAATTAGAATGGTATGCACAAAAGGAGGAATCGCCTCAGCTCATGTTAGAAGCCCATAAAGAAATCGACGAAAAATTGCAAAAAGTTCAAGGTATTTCGGAACACAGTAAAAGAGAATTAGAGGGTATTTTACGAGACAAAGCAGAGGTATTTTTACCTAAGGCTGGCAGTATTAAACACTTTCAGTAAAAGTTCGAAGATTAATTTTATTACTGGTAAATAATCAGCACAATATTTCAAGATTATGTTGCAGACAAGTTCGTCAGGAGAAAGAAGAATGAAGAGAGAGGAAGGTGGGAAAAAGAAAGTAGTTTCAATAATAACAAAATAGTACCATAGCTTAAGGTGAAGGGAGAAAGCGTAGATAGTCTAACAGCATGAAATACTAAAATGCTATACACCACGACACTACACAAAAATAAAAAACGAATTTGAGGATTCTTGAGTAGACATTAAGACTCCGAATATCTTAGAATTGTAACATGGAAAGGGCGCCGAAATTTGTAAAGCTTTTTAAGTAGGCGCAAAACAAGTAGATAGTAGATATATGTTAGATGATTATAAGTAAAACGTTTTGTAAGAACCATTGTAAAAACTCCAGCAAGGAAGAGATGCAACGACCCACAAGATGCAACGCGAGATGTATCAAGAAAGAAAAGGACGTAATTAACAAGACACGATTCCTACATAGCAGGAGCGACGAGAGAAGGGAACGGAAAGGCGAAACTAACAGACAGCCCTTGTAGCGAAAGTGGGCAATAAATTTGCCCGCTAGGTAGAACCTTGCTGGGATGGGAGCCCCACAGAGACAGCCCTGTAGAGGCGCCACGGGACGCCAGGACACCGGATTTTCACCGCTCGTAAACCCCGGGGCGCCCCCCACTCAGCGAAGCGAGCAAAAAAACGGCCCGACGAGAAGATCGCTTGGGCAATCCACCGCTGGCAAAAAAATATGCGTAAAAGTCACACTACTGCTATTAAAGAGCAAGCTGATGCACGAAACTGAAGAAGAACTTCCACAAATTAAAAATGACGCGCCCAAACAATTTATCAAACTGTTACTTGGAGGAGAACTTCATAGCGACTAGTTATCAATAAATATTTCCATATCCTGCCCAGAGAAGAACCAAGAAGCAAGTAAGAAGCAGAGAAAAAGCAGGAAGAACAGAAGTGGAAGATTCGCAAGATTGAGACCAAGAAAGAAGATGGGTGAAGAATAGACGACATACCTTCCCAAATCCCTATCCTATTGTAAACAAGTCGTCTGCGAAGTTTTACAACGAAAAACTACCGCATTCAGCGACACCTAACGATGACTTTCACGCATACAAAGCCAGTAAACCACGAGATTCTGCACTCACAGCTCCATTCCATTATAGGACCTCCACAACAGCAACACACACTTGGAAAACCAACAAGGAACGACGAACGAAGCTGTACATCAAATACTTGCCCAGATCCATCCCGCTCAAGTCCATCACCTTCGTAAAAAAAAAAAAAAAAAAAAAAATAAAAACATTCGCCAACCTCATGCTTGAACATTCATAGGATTGTGTGAACATGTGAAATCAAATTATATGATGTAGGAATTGTGCAAAAGAAATGTGTGAAAAACTAAATATGTTAAGCACACCAGACAGCTAATAAACTACAAAATAACAGTCATTGACTATGGACTTAAGTAAAAAATATACTGTCGATAAAAACAAGTCATTAGTTCTGAAATGGACAGTATATAAAGAAACAATATGTCACTTATTTTCTCCTCATAAAAAAGAAAGAATAGCTATATTTTACTTATTTTCTCCTTATAAAAACAAAGAATAAAAAATTATCTTGCTGGATGTTTTCCCTTTCTTTAACATTTGTACCATTTATTAGGATAATACCTCAATACGTGTGTATGTATATTTCTTTGTCAAAGCAATTCTAGGAAATAATTCTTATTTGTTAGTGTAACAATGTTGAAATGAGTGTCTCGAAACAAAAACATTTTACTTGCACATGATATTTAGAAAATGTGTTAGGAATAGATTTTACTCAATTACTACATTTATAAAAAAAAATATTTCTAAGAAATCGATGTGAAAGACTCCTCACTTTCGAAAACAAACTTCTTAAATAATAACTTCACACTTAAGTAAAGAAAGAAAATAATTAAATATTAATAATAGCATAAAAATATTCTTCTCTTGTCATTTTTAATTATAATGTGGAAGAATATAAAAATATAAATTAGTAATACAAACTAGCATAGAACAGAATAACGTGGCTGAACAATACGCAACAAAATTTAGATAAATTAGAAAATTTTTGACTGACTTAGACAACGATTCAATCATTGCCAAATTCAGTGCAAAAATTAAGTTCGAAGGGTTGTGATATGTAAGGTTCAGGCAAATCCAACACCTTACATGAAAACCCTGACAGGATAAGCAAATCCAGTAGTATATCACATAGCTCGGAATAAATCGTGACATTAAATTAACCAAAGTAATACGAGTAACGAGTGAGCAATAGGAATACCACAGACTATCACAAGAATGCCTAAATGCATGTCGTACCTTCCCACCGTGAGGCAGGCGCAGTTCCGAGGGGAGAAACGAGGACAGAAGCCGAGAGCAGAACCGTGTTAAGCTAGATAAGGGTGGGGGAGGGGGCTGGGCACCCACGCCGCGAGCCTACCTGTACGACTATACAACCCGCACGTTTTAGTGTGAGGCTTTTTCGCGTCTCAGGTACGTCAAGGATCACCCCCATCCCATGTTAAAAGCTAGAGCCCTCCAGAAAAGCAGTATAGATCTTACGATAACACAAAATGGGCCACTACCACTCGCAAGTTTTAGCGTGAGACTTTTTCGCGTGTCTGTTACATTAGGACAATTCTCCAGCCCATGTTAAAAGATAGAGCCCTACAGAAGAACAGTATAGATCTCACGATAACGCTAAAAGGACCACACCAGCTACAGATTTTAGCGTGAGACTTTTTAGCGTCTCTGTTACGTTGCAAACTTTAAAAACATTGCCCCACCACGAAAAGTATAACGTTTCTCATTGGATAGACAGAATTTTTGTAGGCGGAGCTTAAGGTTAACATTGAGACCCTGATAGGTCAGATGAAAACATAGCCAGATAATTTTTTTAAACTAACTTCGGTAAATTGTAGTAAGGAGAAGTTAGATGAGAGTTGGTTCCGGGACGGCGAGATGGATGGCTCCTGCCCCGGCCACTGCCGCCCTGACGCTGCTTAAACACCGACTAGGTAACGAACGCATGCGATGCCGCATTTTTGAGCGCATAAGGCTTCACTCAGAACTGCAGAAGTCTCATCTGTTACACCCCCTTTTTGCGTAATACTAGTGTCGATCGTTAATTAAAATGCATGGTGTTCACATTTGCCACTTGAAGTAAAAATCTGAAACGCGATGATTTCTCTGTTATAACTATTGAGAAGCCACTGTAATTAACGACAAGTTAGATAAGTAATTAAAGATAATTGAGGGTCACTGTAGACCATTTTGATAGTTTTCTCTTTTGTGAAACTTAATTTAAACCTAGATTATAGATGTGATATGGCATAGGTCATCCTTCGATCGATTGTAGACCTTGGAAACCCATTTAGGAAATATTCCTTCACATTTTTGTTGAACGCAGTTGGTTTTTACCATCCTGTATTAAAACATTTCCTTTTATCAATAGTGCAATTTACAAACGATGTTTTTTGAGTAGAATAAATTTCCAATGGTAAACTTAACTGCTTTTTCGACGTTATTTTACCAGCTAACTAAAAATAGGAAAGCCTTGAACCCTTTCCACTAAATGTAGTTAGTATTAAGATTCTTTTACAGGGAGTGCAGTGGAGCTGACGCTGAGATCATTTAGTATTTGGTTATATCATTGCTAGTCTCACTGAACTCTTTTGAATTCTACATGTCATGTGTGGTCTGGCGTCTCCTTACCAGTAACAGGTCCCAGGTTCAAACTAGTTAATTCCCTAAAAAACACGCTCAGAGCGTCGTTGTGCGAAAGTGGTAGGGAGACATGATCTAGTACAAACAGACACCACGATGAATGTTTAGAGGTGAACAACCACACGTCGCCATGAAATTGGAACATAATAGTACAAAGGTAAATGTGCGGTTTACCCTCAAACATTGGAGTATTTTAAATCCATTCTCTTTAGCTGCAGCAACAATCACCTCATCATTGTACTTGGACGACGTTCTGGATCCGGTGGTTGGCGTCGCGTGACACTTTGCGTACCTTTTCAAGATAACTTCAACTAGACATTCCCATTACGTTGAGTTGGACTGCCACGGTTCGCGGAAGGACGCGCCTGATCCAACGCCCTTGGTCTTCTTTTCTTGAAGTCATATCAAGAGTCAGGTGTAACAGGTCTATTTTAGGGATCTGCAGCATCTACAAGGACGCACTTTCGCTGCGTTGCTTAAAATTACCCCAGCGTATGTTCAGATGCACCGAGCAGGGATGGCATCTCTGCTTAGCTGTAGAGGGCAGTCAAGTCAAACGGCAGTTTTTTTTATTGTCTTGCGGTGTCTTCTTCCATGTAATATTCGTATTCTTTCATCTTGTGAACATTTCATTTCAATTAATGAGATCCTTTCCAGAAATTGTAACGACCCCTCGGTCACCTTTTATATTAGCTATATGTTAAAATTTTAGTCTGAACAATTAGGCTGCATTTATATCTCTTAAGATATATGGGTGCTTCTGATGTACATATGTTCCAGCGTGCATGTTAAGTAAACATAAAATTGTTGCTAGAAAACATTAGACATTAGAGTCAAGACAGTTCAAAACTAAATATTTTTAGTGAACTGGAAACATATTACAGAATTACATGAAACCTGTTTGCATTTGACAATATAGAAAACCATCAGCTGTATAATGGAACGACGGCAATGAAAATTTGTGCCGGACGGGGATTGAAACCTTGATTTCCCGCTTATTGCGTGCGGTCGTCTTATTTCAGCACTAGCTGTAATATTTATTTTCTAACAGCACGACTGGTTCAAACCATCACGAAAAGTTTCAATAGGTTGCCTGAATAATATTGTATACCAGTGTTAGAACACTATGTACAAATGCAATGTGTTATGTAGAAAGAGTAACAAGAAACATCATCGAAACAAGACAGCATATTCAATATGTTTAATGTCAGTGCTGCATTCAAGACCCCTAACATATATGTCAGTTTCCTGTAGGTATAATATTAAAATTAACATCAGGCACCAACTTCAAAAGCATATACAAGGAAAGTATAGAAACAAGAAGAAAGAATTCAGAAGGTAAATCCTTCTTTGCTTCCTACCTAATCACAGAAGGACTCAATGTCGCTGATATTGGAAATAATATCATGATTATAGCGTATAATATGGCAGACAAGCGGTATGAACATCACGGAAGAAACAGAAATTTAGAATCAGGTGATACATACCAAAAATAAAGTTATTAATTCACGGAAAACTTAAAAAGCATTGTTACTCTGGTTGTTCTTCAAACTGCGTTCGATAAATTGCAACGTAATGAATCTAGCGGCTTTACACAGTACGTGTGCCTGAGTTATTATGAACAGGCCACAGTCTCTACTTCAGCTTTCGTGTAGTAAAAACCCATTGTTTGAGTACAGAGATGAATTTGTTGACTCCTTGTCTACCGTCGCGGGCTTTCTAGCCACCATACTTCTTTTTTCAAGCTGCCGTCAGGTCGAAGCCGTAAACTGGGAGTCATATGTGCGATCCCTTGGCGTCACTCTGCACAGACGTCTAACATGACGCCGACGCACAGTAGCAGCAGATGACAGGGCCCTTGGGCGACCCAGGGAACTATGCTGAACGCTCAGTCCACAGCCTATGTGCCGCACAACCCCGCCGGTGTTGTTATCTACTAGTGCCTCGAACGGCCTCTGCTCGAGAACGCGGCTACTCCCTGAGGAAATGCCCCCAACACCCACACCTGACGGCTGCAAACAAATGCGATCTGCGATTGGCTCTGATCTGCCTTCCGATTGTCCAACGCGAGAGCTCCACCTACTACCCGACGTACAGCGACTGAAAGAACGATACCGAGAAACTATAATAAAGTCCCGCCAATAAATTGCAGGCTCTGCTAATATAAACATCAGAAATGTGAGCAACAGAACTGAGTACAGGCACACACTACAATGGCCACATCACCTACGGAGTTAACATGGTCACACCGTAGAAAAAACTAAACGAAAAGCTGCTTCTCGGGTTGCAGCAATAGATTTCACCAACTCTGTAACAAGTAGTAAGTTACGTAAGATTCAAAAGTGGTTCAAATGGCTCTGAGCACTATGGGACTTAACATCTGAGGTCATCAGTCCCGTAGAACTTAGAACTATTTAAACATAAGTAGCCTAAGGACATCACACACATCCGTGCCCGAGGCAGGATTCGAACCTGCGACCGTAGTGTTTGCGCAGTTCCAGACTGAAGTGCCTAGAACCGCTCGGCCACACAGACCGGCAGCTACGTAAGAAAATTGATTAAACGTCAGTGGACTGCCCAGGATATGGAAACAACTAAACGAGCATAGGAAAGGAGCATGCCATTTATCACGTCGTTTACTACTTCACAGGAGTCCATGAGTCTTTTATTGCGCTGAGATTCGTTAAATACTAATATGTTATGCAACGAGCACATCTACAATTTTCAACACAGATATCCAATATTTAATCAACCTGAGAAGGCCTTTGGTCATAATCAAGATAGTGACGTGGAAAAATATCATTTAACCAACTGAGCATTACACCAATATTAAAACTATTACGTTAAAAACAAACTTTAAACAGGAAAAACATGGAAAGGGCAGATACGGCCGGCCAGGTCTGAGTAAGAAAGTTCAGAATAACGGGACTCCTGGTTAAATTAACGCCTGATTGCTATGAGATAGAGACTGAGCTTTTGAGGGATGCTATAGCAAGCCAAGAGACAGCAGCGTCTCGGAGGCTACGACGAAACAGGAAGCGACGCGACGAACGCGCGCTCGTACACAGGCAACGGGGACAAGCTACGCCAGGTGAAACGGCGGGTAGCAGGTAACACCGCGTGACAGTGGCTGAAAACGCTACGAATGGCTCGGAGAGCCGAGAGAAAACAAGCAGACATGTAATTCACCCATAATAATCATAGAACGTATGAAAATGCTCGCCGCGCGGAATGGCCGCGCGGTTGATGGCGCAATGTCACGTATCGCGCAGCCCCTCCCGCCGGAGGTTCGAGTCCTCCCTCGGGCATTGGTGTGTGTGTTGTCCTTAGCATAAGTTAGCTTAAGTAGAGTGTAAATCTAAGGACCGTTCACCTCAGCAGTTTGGTCCCTTAGGAATTCACACATATTTGAACATATGAAAATGCTCAGACCACGACAAGAAACTCAACGTAAGTGTGGCCCCATGTCCGAAACAAACCTTGCATATTTCAGCAAGGATATTTCGGTAAGAATAACTGAGAATTATCCGATTAATCATACAATAAACTATAACAAATTAGTTTAATAACGAAGAACTCGCAGGGTACTCAAACACATTAAATTAAGTTACTTAAAAGGTGACAAGCAAAACATTAGGGCTAACACTCAAAAAACTACAATAGTAATTATATTTCAAATGGTTCAAATGGCTCTGAGCACTATGGGACTCCACATTTGAGGTCATCAGTCACCTAGAACTTAGAACTACTTAAATCTAACTAATGTAAGGACATCACACACAGTCATGACCGAGGCAGGATTCGAATCTACGACCGTAACGGTCGTGCGTTTCAGACTTATGCGCCTACAACCGCACGGCCATAGTAGTCGGCAATTATATTTGAAGCAACAACTATTCAGTTCCTTGAAAGGGGCAAAATCGCATCAGAATTTGGTATTTAATTACCCGAATAAGCCAATATGCTGTGGGCCGCTAGCGTTTGTTTACCACAGACATAGGTAATTTTATGGTCTTTACATCAGTCACGGAAGCAGCAACTTCCAATGCAAATACAACTCAGTTTGGACCTCAGTGGCCACTAATTTACGTGGTGGCGTAGAACATGTGATACCATTAATATCAGATGACAAGATAAGCAAACACTGAACAAGTTACAATTAAAAGAATTTTTAAAACACATCAAATATTGGACTCAGATAATTCCAAACAGAAGCAGAAAAGTAAATTTATTTCTTGAGACAGAGTGACTGAGAACTATGGGCTATCCATCGTAGCGGGAGTAACTTCAACACCGGGAGCAGATGTGTCAATCAAGTACCGAGTACTTTACCCTAAAGGGCAGAACAGACGGCACCAGAAAATGAACAACATTGCGACGCCCAAATCAGCAACTATGCCTACTTAATCCCGGGTAAACGGGCTGCGTAGACATAAGGCACAAGTATTGCCGACCAATACAACTCTAACGACCACTGACCGTTTAGACAATTGTGCGACCGTGAGCTCCGTGGAAAGCTAACAGTACGTCAGGTGTGCCTCTTGTCTTTCTCTTCATAGCTGCGAGCGACTGTCTGCCCATGTAGTCAACAACCCGTTCCAAGAAACTACAACCAAAGACTAAACCAACAGACGACCGAACAGCCAACCAGCTGCTAGACATGCGGATCATGGCAGTTGGCAAAGATGCAAAATCAGGGGCCAGGACGGCTCAATTGAAACTGGAACACAAGGGTAAAAAATTAATTTTACTCTAAAAGGTTAGAGTTTCCACTACTGAAGCATCTTACCGGCCTGCATCGGCGTATATCCACAACAACGGGCTCGTAAGTTCGTGTTATATACGCTACCAGCTTAAAATTTGGAGGCGTTGTCATGGGAAATTATTCATTGTACAATGCTGCGCTGTTTTGACAGTATTTGTCGTTACAATCACTTTCAATATAACGAATTCCTTTTATACCGTTTTTAAAAAAAAATTAAGCATCTTTCTCAGATAACCGCGTGAAATCAGCCTCGGTGTCCGAAACAGGTGGTGGTCTTAAAATAATGAAATTGCAAGTGGTGCTGTAACTTGTTTCAAAAACTTTCACGACAAAAACTTCCATTTTTAAGGCGTATAACACTAACGTCCGCTGCTGCTATACCATAACCTTAAAGTCGGAGACAGATTACAAAATGGAACTATTTTGTTAAAGCAGTTATGGTATCAAGCAACAGAGCACTGTTACCCTCTGAAAGGAATTTTGTTGTGTTAACCGCGATGTACCTAACGGAGGTGGCTTATCTCAAGTGAAAGTGAGAATTACGTAACTATTTAAACAGTAACAAACAATATTTTACTTATCCAGACTGTTCAAAGAATAAAGAAAACGGTCGCCAGTTTAATTAGGCATAAAAATGATTAACATTATTGTTCGAGGAAATAAGTATGAGTAACTTTAACGGACAAACACAACCTATACTTTGCCACCCGAGAGTGCAATGAACTCTGGCACCTGCATAAGTTAACATTAAGGCTAGAAGTGACAGTTAAAGCAGAACAAACTATTTGCATAAATGTAACAGATAACGATACACACTACTATCGTCAAGGCATAGTCAAACTAAATGGTCTCAATAATATTACTATCAATATTCATTGTAGAATCATAAAATGGACATAGGTTCAGTATTTCTTTTACCAATTACTTTTTTCTAACAGACATGTAAAAAAGTTTCATTAGAAAACTGTTTCTCACTCTCCTCTGAATAATAGAAATTATTGTTTTCATAGAAAGTGGTCTTTCTGTTAATTGTTATCCATCATGTGAACAATGGACAAACTGTGGATCCTGTTACACCCTTAATATGCACTTTTAATGTACAAGAGGAACCCAATATCGTACAGAACGTAACAGGTATAGCCAAAGTAATTGAAACTTTCTATAATTAAGTAACTTTGTGAATTTTGACTGCTTCCGGGGGTTGAGGGGCTTAATCTTGACCACTGTAGTAGAGAAAAATAAATGCACTTTCATTACAGTGAAACAAGCATTTAGCAAAGCATGAACATGTAACTCTCAACAGTAGCAGTTCTGAACTTTTACTGTAGTGAAACACAAAATTGCGTTATTTGTAAGATCGTTTCAACAAATGATATTAATTTTAGCAAACTCTATTGCGATATTAACTTTAATATGCTTTCAATAAAGGACACTTTAGCGTGGGAGGGACCCTAAGTGGATATGTGACTGAGGGTAAATCACAGTAGGTACAAGAATTCAGCTAAAATTTACCTTATATTTGAGTACACTATAACATCCTAGGAACTGATCCTTCACTGTACATTGCTATAGTTCTTCTGTTCCATTACAGTAATTGTGTAATGTGGTGGCGTGTGCATGTTGGTAGTAGGATTTGCAAGTAGAATTGCTGGATTCTGTCATTTCTTGGTGGCGATGATAGATATCAATTCCAACATAATTCCAGATAGTTACTGCATCCATCTGAGGCTTTGGCACATTTGAAAACGGCACAAAAAACCTCTCTCGGCACCAACACAATACACAATTTTTACATGAGCAGTTGACAGTTTGGTAGCTCGTCCCCGAATGACTCTTGGTTCCACCTTTCCATCCATGTCAACCACAATTTCCACGCACTACGAGGTTCCGTTCCTGAGGGGAACCACAACACCTTTTACATAGGAAATAACTGAGAACCCTATGTGAAGGTCAGCAGTTCACATAACAGCAACCAAGTATATTAAATATGACAGAACATTTGCACATATTGACCTTTCTACAGAACATTATTCACCCAAATTCCACATATATACAGTAAGTTTCGTCTCCCTCCAAATGAGACACAGAATTTAAATGACAGATACACGAAATTGCATAGAATCAAAACCATGACATCAAAGTTTTTATAAAGGAAAAACCGAACACTCTTGTGCTGTTAATGGTATCAAACAATATTTACAATTTCTTAATGATAGAAGGTAGAACAGACAAAACAGAAATATTTGTCAGTAGAGTTATGGAGTTCTGATGTTTCAGGCATTGTTGCAGGGTATATGCAAGATAGAACGACCCCGATGCAGGTTTATTGGCACCAACAAAAGGATTTAGTGTCACATCCTTGTCTTTTCGACGTGCGTACAATAAATGCGGAAATGTGAACAAAGGTGGCGTTTTTACCAAATGCGTCCAAACGAGACCAATGTGCTGTTATCCTTTCCTTGGCTGCCGAAGGACGAAGACCGTTAAACATCCATCAGAGAGTGAAGAATGTATATGGGGCAGCATGTGTGTTGAAAACCGTCGCTTTGGGATGGTGCGCCAAGGGTGCTGCTGCTTCATGAGAAGGCACGTCACCATACCGCAAATGACGTGACGCAGGATTTGCAGCAAGTGACCGACAATCGAGTTCCCGCCCTATAGTCCTGACCTCTCCCCACGGCAATATCACGCCTTCGATCACAAAAAAAACATTGTCAGGTCGATGATTCTATGGGACGAGTACGTGCAGCAAGCAGTTACGGACTTCTTAACGAGATATCATACGTGAAATTTGTTTAAATTTGACGTTTTCTGTTTTCTACTCAATAATGTACTTTGGACTTTCCTGAACGCTTTGGTATATAATACATTAAGATCAGACAATTTTGAGACCTTCAAATAATACTTTCAATGTTGATGTAGGCGTATCAAATTTCGTGGCTACACATAAACTGCCGCATTTGAGCAGTCATATCTTGGGAACTACAGAGTCTAGAAGGCTGTGAATTGCTTTGTTTTGCACCTACCGCTACGTTTCAGAAGTTGGCAATACGAATAAACAAATCTGCCCTTTGTTTATGATACTAGTTTCCGTTGAAAGTACGGTGATTATCGGCTATTTGTGTAGTAAGCTAACTTCTGTTACTTTTTATACATAATTAAAATGACTAAGCTCCTAAAAGTAGCAACAAAAAACGCAAATTCGCGGGTAACATGTGAGACCTTCGTTTTCTTCTGAAGTACTTAAAAACACGTGTGCTAGCAGTGAGGGAAAACATGATAATTTTTCTAAAGTGACCACGCCCCTAGTGCATAGAAAAGGAAAGTACTTTTGAAACAGGTGACAGTGGCAAAACTAATGATACTAAGGAAAACGTTGTAAGGTGTCAGGCAAATCCAACACCTTCCATGTAAACCCTGACATGATAAGCAAATCCAGTAGTATGTAACATAGCTCCGAATAAATCGTGACATTAAATTAACCAAAGTAATACGAGGAACGCGTGAGCAAATGGAATACCACAGACTAACACAAGAATGCCTAAATGCATGTCATACTTTCCCACCATGAGACAGACGGAGTTCCGAGGGGAGAAACGAGGACAGAAGCCGAGAGCAGAACCGTGTTAAGCTAGAAGGCCATACGATAAGGGACGGACTGGACACCCACGTTGCCAGCTAACCACTAGGGCCACACAACCCGCTAGTTTTAGCGTGAGACTATTTCGCGTCTCTGTTACGTCAAGGACCACCCCCAGCCCATGTTAAAAGCTAGAGCCCTCCAGAAAACAGTATAGATCTTACGATAACGCTAAAAGGACCACACCAGCTGCGAGTTTTAGTGTGAGACCTTTTCGAGTCTCTGTTACGTTGCAAACTTTAAAAACATTGGCCCCCCACGAAAAGTATAACGTTTCTCATTGGATAGACAGACTTTTTGTAGGTGGAGCTTAAGGTTAACATTGAGACCCTGATTGGTTAGATGAAAACACAGCCAGATAGTTTTTTTTAAAACTAACTTCGGTAAATGGTAGTAAGGAGAAGTTAGAGGAGAGTTACTTTCGGGATGGCAAGGTGAGCGGAGCTGTGCTGCCCGCCGCCCTGACACTGCCTTAACACCGACAAGGTAATGAACGTACGCGATGCCGCATTTTTGACCGCAAAAGACTTCACTCAGAACTGCTGAAGTCTCATCTGTTACACCTTTTTTTTGCGTAATACTAGTGCCGATCGTCGATTAAAGCTCATGGTGTTTACATTTGCCACTTAAAGTAAAAATCTGAAACGCGATGATTTTTCTGTTGTATGGTTATTGAGAAGCCACATCAGCCACTGTAATTTGCGACAAGTTAGATAAGTTATTAAAGATAATTGAGGGTCACTGTAGACCATTTTGATAGTTTTTCTCTTTTGTGAAACTTAATTTAAACCAAGATTATAGATGTGATATGGCATAGGTCGTCCTTCGATTCATTGTAGAACTTGCAAACCCATTCAGGGAATATTCGTTCACCTTTTTGTTGAATGCAGTTGGTTTTTACCATCCTGTATTAAAACATTTCCATTTATCAATAGTGCAATTTATAAACAATGTTTCGTGAGTAGAATAAAATTTCCAGTGGTAAACTTAACTGCTTTTTCGACGATATTTTACCAGCTAACTAAAAATAGGAAAGCCTTGAACCTCTTACACTACATTTAATTAGTATTAAGATTCTTTTACAGGGAGTGCAGTGGAGCTGACACTGAAATAATTAAGTATTTCTATATATCATCGCTAGTCTCACTGAACTCTTCTGAATTCTACTTGTCATGTGTGGTGTGGCGTCTCCTTACCAGGAACAGATCCCAGGTTCAAACTCGTCAATTCACTAAAAAACACGCTCAGAGCGTCTTTGCGCGAAAGTGGTATGGAGACACGATATAGAACAAACAGATACCACCATGAATGTTCAGAACGTCATTATTAATCTGAAATTCTTTGCAGGAGTTCTTTCTGAAACTGCCTCTTGCAGTCGTTGTGGTGGTGAAGTTAACCTTTATGATAATAAGGAGCTAGAATAGGTCCTGTGTCTAAATTAATTATTAAATGCACAGAGGGGAGAAAACGAAAAAGAAATTCATACTACATCAAAGTGATCAGGTAATAAATTGTATGAAACTAATGTGAGAGTGTTCCATGACCTTAGATGCATTGGTAAAGGTGCAAGGGGCGGTAATGTTCTCTGCACTGTTTTGAATTTGCGAAAACCACCTTCTAGATATACGAAATACGTAACAGCAATTGGGAACTCTGTAAATGCTATGGCTGAAGATTCAGTGGTTGCTGCTACATAAGAAGCTGTTGAACAAAATGAGCGAGACACAGATATCAGCACTGCTGTGAATGTATCCTGGCGAGAGCGTGATTTTAGTTCTGAAAGTGATTTTACATCATCAGTAAGTATTGACAAGCGAAAAATTTTGGATGTGGAAGTTCTCAGTAAGTATTGCCAAGGTTGTACAGTGAACCAAAAGAACAGATTACTTCTGAAGCAGCAGTGTATAAAAAATTATGATGGCACAAGTGGAGGAATAAAGGTAAAATCAGCATTCTCCAGCATTCGCAGAAGGAGAGAGATGTCAGATATGTGAATTACTTACGTGATGGAGACAGCAAGGCTTTCATTCCAGTTCAAAACAGTATGCCATATGATGTTTCTATACAATAACTCGAGTGTGTAGGGCACCGCATAACCTGAAAACCAAGCTGGGTAACACAAAATTGTGTTATGGCAACACAATAAAATGTGCTAGAAGACTAATAAACAAAATAAATGTTGAATTACAGGAATATTATAGGAAGGCCGTTAGCGATAACTGTGACATTTTAGAGAAGATGAAAAGAGCTGTGTGGAGCACTTTCTTTTATCGAATATCAACCGATGAAAAGCCATATCATGTTTTGTGTCCACCTCCACCAAATAATTGTTGTAAGTAAAGAAATCTGAATGTTCTGGCACCTTGCATGAATTTACACATAAACATTCTTTTCCTTTGACAGTATTAGAGGCAATCAAACGTATTTACAGAGATTTGGCAAATCCAGAGCTGCTAAAGAAGTGTAAAGAGCAAGAACGTGGATGATACCTTCAATATTGTTGTGTGGTGCTGTGTGCCTAAAAATGTATTTGTTGGCCCAAGCACTCTAAACTTAGCAGTGTATGATTCTGCTAAAACTTTGAATGTTGGGAACTATGAAAGACGTAAGGTTCTGGAGAAGTTAGGGGTAAGATCTGGACAGAACACATCTAAAGGACAGCGGGAACTGGATGAGCTTCGTGTACATGAAGCAGAGTTAACTGCTAAGCAAATTACAGAAGAAGCTATACAGAAAAGTAGGAAGCAAGCACTACGCTGTTGTGACACTGAAGAAGACACAGACTATGGGGCAGGGCAATTGTAGTGCATAAAAGATGCAGAAATGTAAGACTGTATAAGAATTTGTCATAAACAATGGTTTAAACCTCAGTATCTCTTAACTACATTTTTTGCAATAAATGGCCCATTTTCTAAAAAAGTACTGTTGGTTGAGACATGAAATTTTCACAGCATGCTAAGTGCGAGATTCAACAAATATGAAACTAAAATAATTAAAACATCTTGATTTGTTTTGTTTTCATGTTCATTAATTTACAAAACTCTGTCAAAAATTGAATGTTTGAAATAAAAGATACCTAGCCCCACAATACAATTTTAGTAATAATTCTAGTTCCGTGTATCTAGAAACGTGCATTCAATAATTGTTGGAAAATTGTAAGTTGGTGTCTTTAAAAGTTTCCAAGATAATGGAGCACAAAATTCGATAATTTAACATTGGCAGCATAGGACATACAATGTCCCCTTAATGATACAAGACAGGGTCTTTTACCAAAGAGCTATCTTCAACCTGGTGCTTCAGTTGGAAGATTTCCTCAGTGCACACTTGATTTTGCATGATTGGTACTCCGATTCTGGCCTGTATTGCCTTCGAACAGAAATTGTTTGATCTCCCCTTATAACTACTACAGTTCCAAACATCCTGAACCATAATGTACAACATCCTGCTAATAAAAAATATTTGTAATTATCGATTAACTGTGCTAATACCACTACTCTTTTAGATCGCGAAATATACCTAAAGCAATTAGGTTTAATATTTTGCATTAAAATATTTAATTTCTAAAAATTAGGATTAATTATTGTTATCTTCAAGATAAAACAGTATTGAGTTGACAACTGATGAAGAATGGTTGTAAATAGTAGTAGGGTAACTGACTTATTTGAGAATGAAGTGCAATATTTTGTTCTACTTGTTTATGAAGCATTGTTGAATGAATAAAACTATACAAATGAACTGATCAATAAAAACCATTGACTCGTTGCTAGGACAACTAAAGAATATACTCAGTTCCCGACTGAAACATCGACAATATCTCAGGACCAACAATTGATACTGAAAAACGATATTGACAAGTATGAATGTGGGGCAGGAGCTCATGAAACGTACGCAAATATTGTTTTCAACATATATTATGTTTTTTTTAAACAGAAATCTCGTATCATTTTTTATGCAATCAATAAAATGATAAAATTTCAAAAAGAAAGATGTTTGTTGGATGGCAATACGTCAATTACATCCAGAGAAATTGCAAAGCGAAGTTGACGCTTGAAATAAATGAAAGCGCCGCTATTGCACATCCCGAGATTCACACATTAACTTCATGTTGCCCATAAAAGCGATATGATTGACGTCCTACGATGCGACAAACGCTATACATGTTGTTAATTACACTGTTATTAAGTGAACTGAAAACAATACTTATATCCTGTCACGCACAATGAAAAGTAAGAAATGGGTTTACTCGTTCGTGCTTTGATGATATGGCAACGAAATACCGGCTATCACCGGCCAGTATAAACATAATTAATCGCTGATCAAGGATCAAACAGAGGGTAAATGCTAGTTGTACGTAGCTGAACATCAGTTACATAATGGTACATGACATGTACAGGACGTATCACTGAACATGATAATGACTACGTTGCAATTGAACTTGGTGAAATGATTACACAAACTGACAGAAGTAACTAGTAACAAGAAACATACGTCTTCTCAGAAACACACAAGATGTACGCCGATTTGTAACACATTTCTCACAGCAGAAACACTGCAGCATGTGTTCAGAGAGATCGCTATTTACATGGAGACACCGCTGTGCACGTTCCAACACTGATCGACTCACAAATGTCAGTATTCCTATTGTTACGGAGGCATGTGGAGCGTTAACACGAGCTTACGTGGTCTCCATTGTTGTTGAAACCTGCTAATATACTGGAGGTGAGGTCGGGCGACTGGACTGGAAATCTCTGAACTACCCGGCCCTATTCATCGATTTGGGAATTGTAAGTTTAGAGCACTTTGGCACCAAGTCATTTTGTACAAGGCATCCATCATGCTGATACAACATATTTTTTTTTAGACTTCGGACTTGTTTGATATTCCCACCAGGAATTTCTCTCCTGTGACAACCTCTTCATTTCAGTGTACCTCTTGCACCCTACGTCCTCAATTACTTGGTGAATGTATTCCAATATCTGTCTTTCTCTACGGTTTCTGTCGTTTACAGCACCCTGTAGTACCATCGCAGGCATCCCTGATGCCTTAAGACATGTCCTACGATTCTGTCCCTTCTCCTTGTCAGTGTTTTCCACATACACTTTCATCTCCGATTCTGCGCGGAACCAGCTCATTCCTTACGTTACCGGCCCACCTAATTTTCAATATTCGTCTGTAGCACCACATCTCAAATACTTCGATTGTCTTCTGCCTCGGTTTTCCCTACTGTACAATGCTGTGATGCAAACATATATTCTCAGATTAAGGTTTATGTCTGAATACTAGTGGACTTCTGTCAGCCAGGAATGCACTTTGGCCAGTGCTAGTCTGCTTTTGATATCCTCCTTGCTACGTCCGCCATTGGTTATATTGCTCCCTAGGTAGCACGGTTCCGTAACGTCATCTATTTCGTGACCATCATTCTTGATTTTAAGTTTCACATTGTTCAAATTTTTGCTACTTTCGCCTTTCTTCGATTTACTCTCAATCCATATTCTGTACACGTCAGACCACTCTTTCCTTTTAGCACTTTCACTCGGGATAGCAACATCATAAGCGATTGGGATCAGTATACCCTGCCACCGTGAATTTTAATCACACTCCTGAACCTATCTTTTATTTCCATCATTGTTTCTTCAATGTGCAGATTTGACAGTAGGAGCGAAAGACTACATCCCTGACTTACAGCCTTTACCCTTTTTTAAATACGAATACTTAGTTCTCGGTCACCCACTCTAGTTATTCCCTCATGGCTCTTGTGCATATTGTGTATTACCCGTTTCTCCGTATTGTTTACCCCTATTTTTTCTCAGAATTTCGAAAGTCTTGCATCACTTCACATTGTCGAACTCTTTTTTCAGGTTGACAAATCCTATAAAAGTGTCTTGATTTTTCTTTAGCCTTGCTTCCATCATCTCTGGTGCCCTTACCTTTCCAAAAGAAAAATTGATCGTCTTCTAATACGTTCTGAGTTTTCTTTTCCGCTCTTCTGTACATTATTCATGTCAGAAACACGCACACTTTTCAGCCCTTGCAGTAGTCGGAATTGTATAGATGACATTTTCCGAGAGTTAGATGGTATGTCGCGAAACACGTACATTCTAAACACCAACATGAATAGTCGTTTAACTGCCACTTCCGCCAATGGTTTTAGAAATTCTGGGGGAATGGTATCTGCCTTTTCGAACTTAAGTCTTCGAAAGCTATTTGAAATTCTGATTGCAATACTGAATCCCATATGTCTTTTGAATCGACTCGCGTTTCTTATTCTATCACATCAGACAAATCTTCCCCCTCAAAGAGTTCTTCAGTGTACTCTCTTCACTTATCCACTTATCCATTTAACAATGGAATTTCAGTTGCACTCTTAATGTTACCACCCTTGCTTTTAATTTCACCTAAGATTGTTTTGCCTTTTCTGAATGCTGAGTCAGTCCATCCTACCTTCATTTCTTGTTAGATTTCTTCACAATTTCCACGCCATCATATCGTCTTAGGATCCCATCACTTCCTATTTATTTCATTGCTCAGCGATTTTTATTTCTCTATTCCTGAATTTCCCTGAACATTTTGGACTTCCTTCTTTCATCGATCAACTAAGGTATTTCTTCTATTACCCATCGTTTCTTTGCGGTTACCTTTTTTGTACCTATGTTTTCCTTCCCAGGTTCTGTGATTGCCCTTTTTAGAGATGTCTGATCCTCTTCAACTGTACGGTGTACTGTACTATTCTTTAATTCCGTATGTACAACCTTAGAGAACTTCAAGTGTATATCGTGAGGCCTTAGTATTACTATGTCCCACATCATTGTGTAATGATTCTTCATGATTAATCTCTTAAACTTCAGCGTACTCTTCATCACTACTAAACTGTGAACTTACTCTATATTTGCTCCTGGGTACGCCTTACAATCCAATATATGATTTCGAAATCTCTGTCTGATCTTGATTTGATCTAACTGAAATCTTCCCATGTCACCCGCTCTTTTCCCAGTATACCACCTAATTTTGTGATTCTTGAACAGAGTATACGCTATTACCAGCTGAAATTTGTTACAGAACTCAATTAGACTTTCTCCTCTCTCATTCCTTGCCCCAACCCATTTCCGCCTATAACCTTGTCTTCTGCTCCTTCCCTAAAAGTGCATTCCAGTCCCCAATGACTATTACATTTTCATCTCTGTTTAAGTACTGTGTTACCGTTTCAGTATCCTCATATGCTTTCTCTATCTCTTCATCTTCAGCTTACGACGTCGGCACGTATACCTGAACTAAAGTCGTACGTCTGAGTTTTGTTGTCAACTCTGATAAGAACAACCCTATCACTGAACTCTTCACAGTAACACATTCTTTGTCTACCGTCTTCTTCATAACGAATCCTCCTCCAATTACAACGTTTTCTGCTGCTCATAGGACCAGAAATCCTTATCTTCTTTCATTTCACTTTACTGGCTCCTAGTATATCTAGGTCGATCGTTTGCATTTCCCTTTTCAGATTTTCTAACTTCTGTAACACGTTAAAGTTTCTGACATTCCACGTCCCGACTCATAGAAAAATTTCCCCCCGTTGGTTATTAAATCCTTTTTCTCACGGTCACCTCCCCCTAGGCAGTCCTCTCCTGGAGATCCGAATGAGAGACTATTCCGGGAATGTTTTGATAATGGAGAGATTGTTATGACGCTTTTTCAGTTACAGGCCACACGTCCTGGGGATATGCGTTATGTGTCTTTGATGCAGTGACTTCCATTGGCTTCTGCACCCCCTGCCGTTGTTCATTGCTGATTTTTTCCGCCTTCAGGGGCAGTTTCCAAGTATATGAGGGTGCCCTAAATCTCTGTCCGCTCTTCCGCCCTGTTTGACTTGGCCGTTGGTAGAATGAGGGTGACTTCTTGTGCCAGAAGGCTTCTATCGTCAGTGCGTGTTATTAACCAAAATTTAAGCGGTGGCGGGTTACGAACCACATTATCTGACAACAATGAAGAGACTACAGGTAAAGTAAATCTCAAGAACTGTCTGTACTGTCTCCCAATAAGTGTGCCATCATGAACGATGCATTGAACGGCAATACCACACTATATGTTGACAGTCCAGTGTCGTTGGTGTTCTCATTGAGGAAGCCAATCTGGGCTTTCCGGTGAACAGTAGTGCCTATAGTGTACATTGACGTCCCAGTTGTGTGTAACCGTGGCTTCATCGGTAATCAGTACCCTACACATAAGGTCATAGCCTTGCGGCAGAACCCGCTGGCAGCATTCCAGGCGAATCTGAAGCGCATTGGCATGAAGCCCTTGATGTAAAAATACGTGGTGAGGCTGGTGTATGTGCCTGTGAACAATACCCTACACTCTTGTTCGAGGGTTTCCCACCAGTCTATCCATTCCCGAGAACTGGAATGAGGGTTTATTGCACCGGCCATCAGAAGAGCTACTTCTGCTGCTTCGTGTGTTACTATTTGGCCCAAAACCACCACGTTCATGGAGACATGCATCCCGTCGCACGAAACCTTCCAACAGTATTCACGAAGGTACGGTGGGCCGGGTGATATCACCGTAACGCTGGGCATTCAGCCTTGCCGGTCGTGTGCCATTTTGGTGATATTCTCCGTAAAACTAGAACATATCAACCACTTACTCATTTCTCAAAACCATGCCGAATGCCAAGATCAGCTGAACAAACAAATTAATATCACATTTACAACGCTGACACCACTTACAGTGTGCAGTACACCAGCCCAGTTCATCCGCAAGTACCTCCACACAGATGATCGTGCTTCGTAGTGAGCTCTACCCACACACAGCTCCGATTGTGACCCGTTCGAGAGTCACCGGGTCGTGCTGGGTAGTGTAACAGGTCGACGTACACTGACCGGTACTGTTCTGTATTGTGTACGTTGGTAAATAAAACACACAGGAGGGAAACGGTTATGTACATATCTGTGTTCGTTGCAGGAGACCCTATTATACCTTCGGCACTCATGATAGCATTGAAACCAAGTTTACGTACGTCAATCACAGCGTGATTACGAGCAACGTGGAGTTTGTACTTTCATCTTGGAAAGTGCAATAGCGGGGTGTTCCGTGTATTTCAATCGTCCACTTCTCTTTGCAGTTTCTAAGGATGTACCTGACCAACGGTATTGTTTTTGTGATTTTTGAGTTACTGATTGTGTAGAAAATACCACGGAGTGCACATTACAAAAAAAGATAAATTTATGTTGAAAATTATGTTTGTTTGTATTTTAGAATGTCATAATATTTCCGTTCATAAGCCGTTTCCTTACATTCATACATTTGAAAGCAGTTTTTCCAGTAACCACTGTTGTTCCAGAGATATTTGCACTTGAACGTTTAAGTGTTAACGCGAGGAAAGGACAGCGAGTGTGAGTTGCAGGTTGCCTGTTTAATAACTTCCAGGGGCAACAATCATTTCATTTTCAATATTTCGTGTGATTAATGGCCTAATTTGTTAGTCATTATCTACCCTTTCACAGGTGTAATCTTACGATAAAGGTTTAACACGTTAAGACAAGTATTAAAGTTGGAGAATGTATATATCTACTCAGGCAGCGTATAATGAGAGCCCGCAAATGCACCTACTGTATATTCATCCAGTATTTGAAACTAAGGGCACTTAGCGACTTCCAACAAGCTCTACGTGTAATTTAAAACGTTTATGAAACTTTTCGCGCTGACATCCTCCACAAATTGGTGAACAGATTATCGCTTAAAACATTTCCTCTGTTGGTGCAGTTGAGCTTAGGATCAGGTAAGCCGTTTCAAAATCTTACTTCTTCAGCACCAACTCCGCTCACATTACATTTGCAGACAGAACACTCACAGCCAAGGGAGCGTTGTGTGCGGTTAGAGGGCTCGCTGCCGGCTGCTCTCTGTAATAGTAATAATAATAAAAGAGAGAGGCATTCAGCAGTGAACCTGAAGGGGTGTCACGTGAAGTCCAGCCAGACCAAATGCGGAAGAAAATGAAAAACCAAATGAAGATAAAAAAGTGGGCAGAGTATCTTGGTTCGAATCTCGGTAGAAATTTATAAAAAAAGGGAGGTGGCGTCCTGAGTCCCCAGGTAGAACCTTGACACTGCTTAAATTTTTAGCAAAACTTGTCAGCAATAGTAGCCCGATATTTGCAGCTCAAGAAGTCACCCTCATTTTCCCAATGGCTTTGTGAAAGGGGGATTGAGGGCAATCTATTGCCCTTCGGTTGAGAGACTGCCCCAAGAAGGCGGAAGTATCAGCAATGTTTAATGGCGTGAGGATGCAGAAAGCAATGGAAATCACTGCATTAAACACATGTATTGCTTCTACATAGGACCTGAAGCAGGGTCGTAATGATGTCTCCAATGCCGAATGATTCCGGACTAGTCCCCTATTGGGATCCTTGGGAAGGGACTGCCAAAGCGGAGGTGACTGTGAAAAGAGATTGAGCAACCATTGAAAGAGTAATGTTCTACGAATCAGGGCATTGAATGTCAGAAGTTTGAACATGATAGGGAAGTTAGAAAATCTGAAAAGAGTACAGCTAAGGGTTTATCCAAATATAGTATGGGTCAGTGAAGAAACATAGAGAGAAGACAGTGATATCTGGTCAGATGAGTGTAGGGTAATATCAACAGCAGCAGAAAATGGTGTAACGGGTGTAACATTATTTAGGAATAGGATGGCAGTGCAGAGAATGTGTCGCTGTGAACAGTTCAGTTACAGAGTCGCACTCATCAGAATCGACACCAACAACAACAACAGTTCAGGTATACATGCCGAAGTCACAAGGAGAAGATGCAGAGATGGAAAAAGTATATGAGGACACAAAATGAGTAATTCAGTATATAAAGAGAGATGAAAATCTGTTAGTCATTGGGGATTTGAATGCGGACGTAGGTAAAGCAGTAAAATAAAGGTTTGCTGGAGAATATGGGCTTCGTGGCAGGAAAGAGAGAGTAAATAAGAATAACTGGGCTGGAGTATATTTCATCTAATAATAGCGAGTTCTCTGTTCAAGCATCTTGAAAATAGAAGATATATTTCGAAAAGAACGCCAGATACAGGAAGCTTTCACTTAGGTTACATCATCGTCAGACTGAGATTCCGAACTAATTACTGGATTGTAAGGCGTACCCAGGAGGAGATGTGGACTCGGATCACAATTCAGTGATGATTAAGAGCAGTCTGAAACTTGAGAGACTAGTCAGTAAGAATCAACTTGTAAAGAAATCTGATACGCAAGCAGTAAGGAATCGCTACTCATGAAGCTCTCTGGGGATATAGACGTTTTTGTAAATAATACCTTAGCAGGAAATTCTGTTAAAGGGGTATGCACACCTCTGAAAGGGATGAAAAGGACAGTCACAGAATTGAAAAGAAAACATAGTTACCAGGGAAGTAAATGCGAAGAAACCATGGATAATAGAAGAAATACTTCAGTCGACCGATCAAAGAAGGAATTGCTAAAATGGGCAGGTTAATTCAGGAATACAGAAATACAAGAAGAAGAATGAAATACATAGGAAGTGCTGGAAAGCTAAGCCGAAATGACTGCATGGAAAATGTGGAGAAATCGAAGACGAAATAATAATAGGGAGGACTGGATCGCAAGTAGAAGAGTCAAACCAACCTCCGGTGACATTACAAGCTAGGGCAGTAACATTAAAACTGAACTGAGAATTCCACTGTTAAACGCAGATTAGAAAGCGACGGGATGGAAAGAGTATACTGATGGCCTCTATGAATGGGAGCACTTGTCTAATCACGCAATCAGTAATAGATCACAGTACGTTGTCCTCGATGGTGAGTCTTCATCGGAGGTGAGGGTATCATCTGGAGTGCCCCGACGAAAGTGTGGTAGGTGCGCTGTTGTTTTCTATCTACATAAATGATCTTTTGGATAATGTGGATAGCAATGTGCGGCTGTCTGCTGATGATGCTGTGGTGTACGGGACGGTGTCGTCGTTGAGTGACTGTAGGAGGATACAGGATGACTTGGACAGGATTTGTGATTGATGTAAAGAAAGGCAGCTAACTGTAACTATAGATAAATTTGAATTAATGCAGATGAATAGGAAAAAGAATGCCGTAATGTTTGAATACTCCATTAGTAGTGTAGCGCTTGACACAGTCGAGTGGATTAAATATTAGGACGTAACATTGCAGAGCGATATGAAGTGGGACAAGCATGTAATGGCAGTTGTGCGGAAGGCGGAAGGTCGTCTTCGGTCCATTGGTAGGGAATTTTGGGAAGATGTGGTTCATCTGTAAAAGAGACCGCTTATTAAACACTATTAGGACCTATTTCTGAGTACTGCTCGAGCGTATGGGATCCCCACCAGGTCGGACAGAGGGAGGACATAGAAGCAATTCAGAGGTGGGATGCTGGATTTGTTAAAGTTAGGTTTGACCATCACGCTAGTGTTACGGAAATGCTTCAGGAACTCGGGTGGGAGTCTCTCTAGGGAAGGAGGCATTCTTTTCGTGAATCGCTACTGAGGAAAATTAGAGAGCCAGCATTTGACGCTGACTGCAGTACAATTTTACTGCCGCCAACTTATATTTCGCGGAAAGACCACGAAGATAAGAGAGATTAAGGCTCGTACAGAGGCATATAGGCAGTAATTTTTCCCTCGTTCTGTTTGGGAGTGGCACAGGGAGAGAAGATGCTAGTTGTGGTACGAGGTACCCTCCAACACGCACCGTATGGCGGATTGCGGAGTATGTATGTATATGTAGACGTAGATGTAGAAGTAACAAGAGTAGACAGGGAAGAGACACAGAATGCAATATTAGAATCACGAATTAAAGGAGCCTTGGACGACGCAGGATCAAATAAGTCAGAAGGGATTGATAAAACTCCACTGGAAATTTTAAAATCACTGGGGAAAGTAGCGTTAAGTTCGTGTGGAGAACGTGTGAGACTAGTGACATATCATCAGACCTTCGGAAAAACATCATCCACACTCGTTCGAAGATTGCAAAAATCGAAAAGTGCGAGAAATACCGCACAGTTATCTTAACAGCCCATGAATCCAAGTGCTGACAAGAATAATACATAGAAGAATGCGAAAGAAAATTGAGGATCTCTTAGATGACCATTAATTTCGCCTTTCAGTAGATAAAGGTACCAGTCTGTCGACCTGGGAATAGCATTTGGCAGTGCGAAATCATGCAAGGTGTTCGAAATTCTAATAAATATAGGACTAATCTACTTGCGGGCGATATACAATACGTATAAGACCCGACAACTAATAAAAAGACTGGAATGCCAAGAGCGAAGTGCGCCGATGAAAAAGGGTGTAAGACAGGGATGTAATCATTCATCATTACTGATCAGTCTACACAACGAAGAAACAATGTGGGAACTGAAGGAAGGGGTGAAGAATGGGAAAAAAAGGTGAAATAATATTAATGATAAGATATGCTGATGACATTGCCACCCCCCGTGAAAATGAAGAAGAACTGTAAGATCTGTTGATCGCAGTCTACATTCTAATGCATACAAAATATGGATTTGGAAGTAAATCGAAGAAAGACGAAAGTAATGAGAAGTAGCAGGAATGAGAATGGCGAGAAAATATCGGAACAGAGGATACCGACGGAGATGAGATTAAATTATTCTGATAGTTAGGCAGTTAATTAACCCATGATGGACGGAGAAAGTATGGGGCGGCGAAAAAGTTGTCGAATGAGTTGTTTGAATGTTCATTTCACGTAACAGACTATTGCCGATGCAACATATGTGGGACGGCGAAGAAGTCGTTGTTTAATGTTGAATGAAAGTTGAACATTGCCACCTTAAATCACGCGAGCCTGGCAACTAATTTGGTGGCCAGTCAGAAAGCGAAGGGAAACTTACTGACCTTAGTTCCCAGTCTGCACGGCCACATTCCTGTACAGCCCAGCTAAACGAAAAATTTCCATAGTTCTTCACGGGATTAGGGCTGCTTCAATAAAATTTAAAGTTCCAAACAAGATTTTATTATCTTAAAGGCTCACACAAATTACTCGAAACTTCTGAAAATGCTAAAGACATTAAATATTGTTAATTCAGCCAATCGTTTAATAGTTCAGAGGCGACTTCTACAGCAAGTTCCTCCCGAATAGTTCATTACTCTAACTAACGGTGCTGTATTAATAGTTCGCAATAATGTTAAAAAAAAAGACTAATGCTCGCCTTAAAAGTGGAGTTAGTCACCACTTGCCACGCGGAATTATACTTCACACGGACGGCACAATAACAGTTTGTTACCGAAGTCTAAACGATCCAGGACGGTGTACAGTCCTCGCGATTTTCAATGTCCGTTTACATTGCTAAGTACGCGCATGTCACAGCCCGCTATGACGTCACCCGAGGCGAGGCGCGATCGGACGTTAAGCTCGCGTGGACTAGGCGTTGGTCTAATGCGGAGTGAGCTTACTACTGCCTCTGCCGCTCTTTTTATATAGCTCCGGCGCGTACCGCCAAGAGAGCATCTGTTCTTTCCGTTCCTATGCAGATGCCTGCATCCTCCAAATGATCGCTATCTCAGGCACATAATCTTAAATATCACATTTAATAATAGCTTTACAAACTTCTCAATTTTTGTATACATACATCTGAGCAGTACAGAAGCACGTAGAAAATCTCAGCCCGCTAAATTTAAAACTTTACTCTCTAGAATTTTTACAATGGAACCAACGGTAGATTGTTACCTCTGAACCATAGCTTTATCATGACTTGTATCAGCTGTTAATTATGCTACAAGACTAAAACTTGGTGTAGCTTTGTTAATTGTCCTATCTGATCATTGGTCTTAAAGAATTTGTTTTATCATTAAAATTTAAAGTACTTAATCTATAATGCTTATGTACATTTTACTCACAAAAGTAGTTTTTACTAAATTACTAAAAAACTAGAAGAGGTAACTGATTGTGGTATTTCCATTATTATTATTAGGGTGAACTGAAGCATCCTACCAATTTTCAATATTGTAGCTCTATTATTTCGCGCCTCTGATTTTTCCGAAAAACGCGGATTCTGGAGTCAATTTTAGTTTTATGGTTTTGGAAACCAGCACCACTCATTAATGACTTCTTACTGCACCTTCTCACCAAATTTTGGCTTCCTAGCGTCATTATTTAGCGCCTCCTATTTTTCTTTCAAAACGTGAATTTTACGTAAACTACTAATTTTATAACATTAAGATTTGTTACCTGAAACATTATTACATAGAACTATACTTTAACAAAGTTTTACACACAAATCTTAATTTTTACTTTTATGTTAAATGTGGTGCAATACTATATGCAGGCGCGTTACGATGACGTGACGCTACTAGCAGTGAACTAGGGTAAGTCCCGTGCACTCGCTCGCCTCTGTATCTTATACATGATACAGCGCTTGCTTTGCTTCATCACCCCCTTTTTAATTTTCGTGAAAATCTATTTTTGAACAAAATTAAATTTCTAAAAGAACAAACAAGCGATGGATTACTTTAGTATACCTCTTTCAACTTAAGTTGCTTCTTCTTAGGAAATTCCTTATTACTACATACACAAAATAACCATACTCATATACACATAGAAAACCTAGTACAGAAGACATTCACAAATTATTTACATACATTTACATGGAAATATAAATTTTTCAATGGTTACAAAATAGTTATTGTTTTTTTCTTTAAAATCAGTCTCTTCCTGAAAAAGAAAATACACACGACTTTTATCACTGCAACGCACTCACATTTTTCTTTTACTATAATACTCGGCACTGTGGTGGGTGTCCTATTGTAACACTCATTTAATTTCACTGATTGACAAAATTGTGGGAGGAAATTGTATTCACTGTGGTTTGCGTCTCTACTTCCAATCTCCCTACCGCTTGTTGTCAGTCATTCATGCAGCCTGCATGTCCCTGAGAAACAGACAATACAGTCTAAGTTTCTGTTTTCAACTTATATCTAAGGTAGGACAAAGTACATTTTATAGTTTATATTCTGGCACTATTTTACTAATTGTGAAGTTGTCAGAAAGACATTTAGCACTAAGTCGTATCTGATACAATAGCTCCTACTTTCTTCTTTCATAAATAATCTTTTAGGTTCCTAAATAGTGAAAATTCTTTTAGCAAATTAATATATTAAGATCTTGCTTCAACTTAGAAAATTGAGTAACCTTTTAGTTTTAATGTACTCTGGCTTAATTATCGTATGGATTAGTTCATCAAAGAAGTCATTTGCTGACCAGCACTTTGCTTTATTGTATGAATTACTAAAGAAATTAGTTATTTTCAGTATACCGATTCCAAATTTCTGCATTTTCCAATATTTGTGTGTTTCTGTTGTCTGTTTAACTATTTATTTGCCTCAAGCAAGATTTAGCGTTTTTCACCATTTCACGAGACGTGAGGGAATTATTCTTTAATCCTACATCATTTACTTCAATTTACTTACTTCACTTCTTCACCTTATTCATTTTCTCCCTTTTCTTCCAGATTCAAAAATACTTCATTTCTCCACTTCTTTCTCCCTTTTCCTTTTGTCAGCCTATTGACGTCCTGTTTCTATATATTTGGTGCGATCCTCACACCACTTCCACACATCTCCATTTATTTAATTCTAAAACGCCATTGCTTGCCTCTATGAGCATTACCTTCTTACGCTGTTTTCCTTCAGACAACCTTATTTCTAGCAACATACTACCTTCTGCATAATCTCATGGATTATTCATATTCATACCGTACTTCGTATACTGCAAAGTGTCTCTCTTAGTTGTAGTTTCTAACCCTTTACAATTACATGAAATATTTTAATTTATTTATTTTAGCCATGTTTGCCTCTTATTGGTACTCAGACTTTTGTTTTGCCATTCACTAGGTAGATCCTTACTAAGAATACTTAAAACCTAATAGCATATATACAACATGAAGACATATGTGATTCTTACCTGTTATGATAGACCAGAAGAAGGGAATGAAACTTGAAAAGGAAATAAAGTTTCACCCAGCTGGGACTGCACGGTACGCCAAACCGTGTATCCGCCAAAGAGTGGCAGACTCCCTACAGTAATTAATTACTGTTAATTTTAAATTCCTTTAGGATGTGTCTCTCTTCAACCTTAGCACTTTCCTCATTCTCACTGAAAACCAAATTTTCCTGCAAGTATCCTTTATTCTTTATTACTCTAATAGGCAGTTTCCAAGTTTCATTACTACCGCCTATATGACTTCCTATAAAAGACTCTCTTATCACTTTAGAGTCAGGTAAAGTTAAAATTAAGTTGTTCTGATCAAAATTGATCTTTCCCTGGTACTTTGATAAGAAATCAGTACCAATCAACATATCAACACTTAAGCCTAGCACAATCAAACAAGGATGATCTATTACTACGTCATTTATACCAATGGGTATCAAAGCTTCGTGTTGAACTGGTCTAGAGACTTTTCCAGTAGCACCTATAATCTTTAAGCCACTTACTTTCATAACTGTTAACTTCTCTTTATTGGGTATGGTGTCAAAAAATGTTTGTGATAAAGCACTTGCTTCACTGCCACTGTCAAGCAGACAACGCACAGTGACTCCTGATATGTTTACTTTGATAACAGGGTGAGTTATTTTACATTGAACAGGTTGCTCACACACCTCGTCTAATAAATCTCGTTCTATGTTCTTCCAGCTAAAGTAATTCTCATCAGTTGCAATTACATTTACATTTACATCCTGGGGCTCATCATGCTCTATAATCTTAGCTGCTTTCTCTAATCTGTCCACTAACTTTAAATCGAAGCATCTGACGACTTTTTCTACTTTTGTTTGCTGCACATCAGCCAAACTATCCTCTACCTCTGAGCAACTGCGTCCCTGCGCAATATTGCTATTCATAAGAATGTCGTCACCTTCAACCATTTGTGGCACGTTTACACAGCTACTAGATTCTTTCACCTCGTTACTATTTCTACCCCCTTCATTCATCATTTCCTCCTCTCTAAAGTTTTGCAGTACTGATTCTACTTCTGCTACTTCTACTTCAGCTTTTAGATTGCCATTTTCATCGAAGATGTAAGCTTTTACTTCATCATTATTCCCATCAGACTCAAACCCATTATCTATTTCTTCCCCATTATCTACCTTGAGTTCCTGTTCTTCCTTGACCCATTTTTCTAGTGTATCCAAAATACTATCCACTATTTTGTGAGAGTGGCTTAACACATCACTGGTATTATCTGTATTTATTTCGTCATCCATGTTGTCTGTCTGTGTATGTTGGCTGATTGTCTGTGTTTCCGTTACTGGCTGTGTTACTGTTACCGCCTGGTGAGCGCCAGTTTCCTCATAGACGGGATTTAGTTTCCCACACGCGGCCTGTTGTGTTCATCTGTGACACCACTAGATATAGTAGCATCATGACTCCCTTCTTGTCTTAATGGCATAGTATTTACTTCTCCACTTTCGTCATAGTAGTTGTTACGAAAGCGTGGTGAGTATCTACCCCCTCTTCCTCTGCCACGGCTTTGGTTTCGATAGTTTGTTTTGGTGTGCCTAACTTCCATATTTCTAACGTTCACGTTTCCATTATTTTGTACGTGATTGTTAGAAGATTTGTTATTCTGCTGCACCTGCTCCTCAGCAGCAGCTACTCTTTCCACTCTTTCCAGATATTCAATAAATTTGTCTATATTATCTCTAGGAGCGGAAATGATCCTCTTCTGCCAGTACCACGGAAGCTTACCTTCTAAACCCATAATGATCATATCTGGCTTCATCTTTTCTGTCAAATGTGACAGTCTTGAAACCCACTTCCTAGCGAAATCCTTTACTGATTCACGCCCTGGGAAAAACTTCTTACCACTCCAGAATTCCCTTAACACATCATTTTGTTTGTTATGTGACCAGTATTCGTTGAGAAATGCAGACTTAAATTCAGATAAAGTTTTACATTTGATCATTACATCCGCTGACCATCGCAAAGCATCACCTGACAAATGACTTCTTATAAATGAAATTTTTTCTCTTTCTGACCAAGTGTTGGGGAGAACATCCTCAAAGTCATTCCAAAATTCAAGAGGGTGAATGTACTTATCAGGATCAAAGCGCAAAAACTGTCGACACCCTATAAAAGCGGCGTCAACTGAAGTCACATGCTGTACAGTAGAATGACTAGAATTAACAGAGGTTACTCTATTTTCTAGGTTAGCAATGTTAGTATTTAATTCCTCTACTTGTGACTCTACTGCTTCTATCCTGGCAGAACATCTTTGTTCCACTGCACCACGAATTTCGGTACAGGTTTCTTTTACTTTCTCAATGTTTTTCTGACAAGTATCTACTTTAATTTGTACCTCTTTAACTTTGTCAGAGCAAAGTTTGGACTCGTTGCTCAATCTTTCGGACAACCTCACTTCCAAAAGTTCATCTGCCTCTTGATAATTTTTTTGAATTTGATCTATTTCACATTTGAAAGTACTATGCATTTTAGTTAACTGTTGCCCTACTTTTACTTGAATGTCATGATGAATAGCATCTATCTTATAATTCAAACTATTCCATTTTGATTGCAGTTCTTCTTTTAGTTCTTTATTACTATCCTCAATTTTAGCCTCAATTTTATTCTCCAACTCTTTATTACTATTTTCAATTTTAGCCTCAATTTTATTTTGGTTTGATTCGAGTTTGGCAAACAGTATTTGCATCCAATCCGGAGCTTCTACCTTGATACTTTGTATCTCTTGACTTGACTGAGCTGGAGATATATTTAGCTCAGTTTCACTACCTGACAAAGTTAGCAACTCTACTGGCTCCCTTTTGACTTCTATTTCACTTATTGATTGCATCCCTGCACTCTCATTTAAATTAAAGTCATGATTTACTGGTGACAAATTACGTTCTAGTTCAATATTTGAGGGATTAATGGAACCATCCTCATTAAACTCAATTCCTGATCCTGAGGATTCTTGGTCAGAGACCGGTTCCCTTCTGAAATGTACACTACTTTCCATATCTTTTAGTTTGTTAGCAGCAGTTAATAAATATTTTAAAAGTCTTTGACTTAACTTAAATGCTTGATTTCGACGAATGATGTCGTCGCGGTGTACCAGCAATCGTGATGCGACGCGTCGCGACGTATTGAAGGCAGCAGCAGCAGCTGTAGCGTCGAGTACCGCCACAGGAATCGCCTACTGCAATAGCTCCAGGGGGGGGGGGGGGGGGGGGGGGGGCAGCAAGGCACCGTTGACCGCTCGGCGCAGCCGGCAGCTGTCTCGCAGATCAGCGCAGCTCCGCGATGACGCACCGTCTTCCTTTAGTCTCAGCGCCGTCGGCAGCCGCGATCCAGCATCGTCGCCTTCCTCACCATCGTCACTAACCAACGTACAGCGGTAGACACTTATTGTTTATACACTACACCCGCCTTTACTGGTAACACTGTTCCCACACTAGTTCAATTCAGTGTCCTGTTATTGCCTACCGAGTTCGTTAATTTATACCAATCGCTTTCACACATCGAGCACTTTTATTTGCTTTTAATTCAGTTTCCCGGCCGATGCACCATATATGGGGCGGCGAAAAAGTTGTCGAATGAGTTGTTTGAATGTTCATTTCACGTAACAGACTATTGCCGATGCAACATATGTGGGACGGCGAAGAAGTCGTTGTTTAATGTTGAATGAAAGTTGAACATTGCCACCTTAAATCACGCGAGCCTGGCAACTAATTTGGTGGCCAGTCAGAAAGCGAAGGGAAACTTACTGACCTTAGTTCCCAGTCTGCACGGCCACATTCCTGTACAGCCCAGCTAAACGAAAAATATCCATAGTTCTTCACGGGATTAGGGCTGCTTCAATAAAATTTAAAGTTCCAAACAAGATTTTATTATCTTAAAGGCTCACACAAATTACTCGAAACTTCTGAAAATGCTAAAGACATTAAATATTGTTAATTCAGCCAATCGTTTAATAGTTCAGAGGCGACTTCTACAGCAAGTTCCTCCCGAATAGTTCATTACTCTAACTAACGGTGCTGTATTAATAGTTCGCAATAATGTTAAAAAAAAAGACTAATGCTCGCCTTAAAAGTGGAGTTAGTCACCACTTGCCACGCGGAATTATACTTCACACGGACGGCACAATAACAGTTTGTTACCGAAGTCTAAACGATCCAGGACGGTGTACAGTCCTCGCGATTTTCAATGTCCGTTTACATTGCTAAGTACGCGCATGTCACAGCCCGCTATGACGTCACCCGAGGCGAGGCGCGATCGGACGTTAAGCTCGCGTGGACTAGGCGTTGGTCTAATGCGGAGTGAGCTTACTACTGCCTCTGCCGCTCTTTTTATATAGCTCCGGCGCGTACCGCCAAGAGAGCATCTGTTCTTTCCGTTCCTATGCAGATGCCTGCATCCTCCAAATGATCGCTATCTCAGGCACATAATCTTAAATATCACATTTAATAATAGCTTTACAAACTTCTCAATTTTTGTATACATACATCTGAGCAGTACAGAAGCACGTAGAAAATCTCAGCCCGCTAAAATTAAAACTTTACTCTCTAGAATTTTTACAATGGAACCAACGGTAGATCGTTACCTCTGAACCATAGCTTTATCATGACTTGTATCAGCTGTTAATTATGCTACAAGACTAAAACTTGGTGTAGCTTTGTTAATTGTCCTATCTGATCATTGGTCTTAAAGAATTTGTTTTATCATTAAAATTTAAAGTACTTAATCTATAATGCTTATGTACATTTTACTCACAAAAGTAGTTTTTACTAAATTACTAAAAAACTAGAAGAGGTAACTGATTGTGGTATTTCCATTATTATTATTAGGGTGAACTGAAGCATCCTACCAATTTTCAATATTGTAGCTCTATTATTTCGCGCCTCTGATTTTTCCGAAAAACGCGGATTCTGGAGTCAATTTTAGTTTTATGGTTTTGGAAACCAGCACCACTCATTAATGACTTCTTACTGCACCTTCTCACCAAATTTTGGCTTCCTAGCGTCATTATTTAGCGCCTCCTATTTTTCTTTCAAAACGTGAATTTTACGTAAACTACTAATTTTATAACATTAAGATTTGTTACCTGAAACATTATTACATAGAACTATACTTTAACAAAGTTTTACACACAAATCTTAATTTTTACTTTTATGTTAAATGTGGTGCAATACTATATGCAGGCGCGTTACGATGACGTGACGCTACTAGCAGTGAACTAGGGTAAGTCCCGTGCACTCGCTCGCCTCTGTATCTTATACATGATACAGCGCTTGCTTTGCTTCAAAAGGAGAACATGAAATCAGACTAACATTGGCATAAAGGATATTCCTAGCCAATAGAATTCTACGGATACTCTACATAGGCCTTATTTGAGGAAGCACTGTAAGGAAGTGAAACATGGATTGTGGGAAAGCTGGAACAAAAGAGAATCAAAGCATTTGAAACGTGGTGCTACAGGCGAATCTTGAAAAGTATGAGGACAGATGTAGTAAGGTATGAGGAGGTTCTCCACAGAATCGGTGAGGAAGGAATATATGAGAAACACTGACAAGAAGAAGGAACAGGATGGCAGAACATCGGTTAGGATATCAGGAAATAACTTTCTTGGTACAAAATGGAGCTGCGGAGGGTAAAAACTATAGAGAAAGACAGATATTGCAATACAGCCAGAAAATTATTAAGGCTTCACCCAGGTGCCTCGGTGTGATGATTGCCCCAATGCTCGTAATAATTTTGCCTAATTGACGTACCGATTATGGGCGGTACACAATTCGAACAGAAACTTTTCGATCGCCTCTAATAATTACTACAGCTGCAAATACCCTGGAACATAATGATCAACATCTCAATAATAAACTCTTTTCAATTATCAGAAAATTATGAAAATAATAATTTCTTTCAGATCACCGAATGTGCCTTCAATAAATAGGTGTGATATTTTTGGTTAAAAGGAAACTGAATTTCGAAAAATTAGTAGGAGGTAATTATATCTTCAAGATAAATACTGAGGAACCAACAAATGATTAAAAAGGCTGCAAATACACTGAAGCGCCAAAGAAAGTGATACAGTTATGCGTATTCCAATATAGAGATATGTAAAAAGGCAGAATACGGCGCTGCGGTCTGCAACGCCTACATAAGACAAGCGTCTGGCGCAGTTGTAAGACCGGTTACTGATGTTACAATATCAGGTTATCAAGATTTAACTGAGTTGGAAAGTGGTGTTATAGTCGGCGCACGAGCGATGAGACACAGCATGTCAGAGGTAGCAATGAATGGGAATTTTCCCGTACGACAATTTCACGAGTGTACCTTGAATATCAAGAATCCAGTAAACCATCAAACCTCCGACATCACCGCAACCGAAAACAGATACTGCAAAAAAAAAAAAAAAGTGTGGGAAATCTTATGGGAATTAACTGCTAAGGTCATCAGTCCCCAAGCTTACACAGTACTTAACTTAAACTATCCTAAGGACAAACACACTCACGCCGGAGGGAGGACTCGACCCTCCGCCGGAACCAGCCGCACAGAAAGATCCTACAAGAACGGGACCAACGACCATTGAAGAGAAGCGTTCAACGTGACAGAAGTGCAACCCTTCCAAAAATTTCTGCACATTTCAGTGCTGGACCATCAACAAGAGTCAGCGTGCGAACCATTCAATGAAACATAATCGATATGGCCGAAGGCCCACTCGTGTACCCTTGATGACGGCCAGACACAAAGCTTTACGTCTCGCCTGGGACCGTCAGAACCGACAATGAACTGTATATGAGAGGAAACTGGTAGGACAAGTCTCGTTTCAAATTGTGTTGAGCGGATGGACGTGTAGGAGTATGGAGACAACCTCAGGAATTCATGGGCCCTACATGTCAACAGGGGACTGTTCATGCTGGTGGAGGCTTCGTAATGGTGTGGGACGTGGGCAGTTGGAGTGATATGGGGCCCCTGATACGTCTAGATACGACTCTGACAGGTGACACTTACGTAAGTATCGTTTCAGATCACCTGGACCCACTCGCGTCCATTGTGCAATCCGACGGACTTGTGAAATTCCATGAGGATCATGCAACACCCCACAGGTCCAGAATTGCTACAGAGTTTAAACACTTCCGCTGACCACCAAACTCTCCAGACATGAGAATTATTTAGCATATCTGGGATGTCTTACAAAGTTCTCTTCAGAAGAAATCTGCACTCCCTCGTACTCTTATGCGTTTATGGCCAACCCTGCAGGATTCATGGTGTAAACGCCCTCCAGCACTACTTTAGACATTAGTCGAGTCCATGCTGCATGCTATCGGGGGCCCTTCACGATATTAGACATGTACGGTACCAGTTTCTTTGCCTCTTCAGTGTCTCAGTAGTCCTCTGGGTTTTTGACGAATGAGTACAATGTTTTGTGCGAGTTACACGTAGATGTGCTGACTACAAAGACAAACTCAACACAGAACTCCCGAGATTAGGAGTTGTAATATGCGAGAAGGACCGAGAGGTATGGTTTGGGAGAGAGAGATGACTCACGTCGAAGAGTGCAGAGAAACACAGGAAACTGCGTCGTTGACTTTATCACATCAAAGTACACAGCCGTTCTGACGCTGAAATGGGCGCATCGTGCCTGGGTCTGCGTCAACGCGAAAACCGGAATTGCCCTGCCATGCGGACGTAGCTCGTGCCACGAATAAGTGGCCGCCACGTGCGTTAACTGTGCCCATGCACGGAACACGGCCGACTGCTCCCTCAAGAGGGACTTGTGGACCCCCATGAAGACCGCCGAGGGGAAGCAGCCGAGCGCGGGGGTTGTTGTGAGCCGTAGCCGCTCCGGCCGTATGCCCAGGGCAGCTCTGCACCCGGGAGACCGCGAGTTCGCTTCCCGGCACGTCGCTGATGACAGCAGCTAGCGCTCCGTCGGACGATGTAACCCGCAGAGTGGGCTCTGGCTGCCCTCTCGTTTCTCGCGCCAGTGCATCTCCAAGGTACTATGCTTCCCGCCAGAGCAGTGACGCGTTCGTGCAGCGGAGGTCAGAGCGGCGGTGGGCCGCCGATATCGATCACCAAAAGATCGTACTGGTTTGCCTGCAACTTGAACAGTCGTCATTCTCTCCGGTTCTAGACGCGCACACAATGGCGACACGACTCCCTGCTTTGAACCTCGGGGCTCGCTTATTACCTCGTCTTTTCCCAGTGGCTCAGACGTAGTTCCTATGGAGGAGACAAGTGAAGTGCTCGTTAGTAATTACGTCAGCTGTCCTCAGCCCGAATCGGCCCCTACACACAGGTCACTAGGTGAATTTGCAACTTCAATGTACGGGTTCTTCACAACACATTGGTGCCATGTGCTGCCCTGATGACTTCACATTTGTGTACAGTGCCTGTCGGGCTGTGTCTTCTAGCCAGTGATCGGTGTTCTAGACCCGCCTCTAAGAATCATTTTCAAAATATCAACATCACCAGCACCTGCCATCCTATGTGCCAATCAGTCCCTTAACTACTGCTTTCCGCCGACAGGTGTGGCCGAGCGGTTCTAGGTGCTTCATTCTGGATCCGCGCGATCGCTACAGTCGCAGGTTCGAATCCTGACTCGGGCATGGATGTGTGTGATGTCCATAGGTTAGTTAGATTTAAGTAGTTATAAGTTCTAGGGGACTGATGACCTCAGAAGTTAAGTCCCATAGTGCTCAGAGCCATTTCAACCATACTGCCTTCCAGCTGTAGCAGCACTACCGTTTGGGACAGGAAAAGTAAGTTTTGGTGCAATATTTCTGAGCGCACAAGTTACAGCCAGGCACTGGCCTGTTTACGGTGACTTACGGTCACCAGCAGTTGTGAATTAAAATAGAGGCCACAGGGCCGTAGAACCGCCAGAAAAAGTACACGTAGCAGTTTGCATGGAGCGAGTCACAGGCAGGAGGAGCCCAATGCCTAACCTAAGTGCTATGAGTACGTGACACAGAGCAGCGCATTTAGCAAAACAGAGTCGCACAGCCGCACATAAATAGGTGCCTGGTCACTAACCAAGCATTCAAGTGTGACAGCTCTCCTGGACGGCAGGGCATGTCACACCACCGGCTACATTCAGCAGCAGATGGGGCTCCAGCATCGGAGTTGCACGGGTCGCTGAGGCAGCCATTCCACGCCAAGCCATTTTGCAGACAGCAAAGTGGTGTCCTCAGCATTGCGGGACCTGGTGACACAGAATGAGAGGAACGGGGTCACCGTAGCTGGAAATAATAAATCACTTGGGAAACACAGCTGAGTTTTAATACGGTGCCTTCCACCTCTTCCTGCTACATTTGGTGTAGCTGTTACATTCGGTATCAGAAATTGCTACTATACAGCTATAGTTGCGCAAGGGTTAGAAAAATTTCCCAAATCGACGCTTGTATTTATTCATGGTGCAGCACAATGGTACAAAAGAAGTCATCAGTGAAACCCTCTGACTATTTAAGGGCACAATTGTTTCTACTATACTGCCAACACACGGCTCAGCACAAGTTTCAAATTTCATGTTGTCTGTTTAACCTTTTACAGGGGCAACAAAAATCGGTTTCCAGTACTTCATACAAGTAGTGACAAAATTTAAAAATTAACACACTGTCATAACGCACACAGTAACAGGTATAAACTTACATTACAGGTTTAAGACATTGTGAAAGTAATTGCAGATAGAAACTACAGGTATATAAACCATGATGCGCAAAAGTACCCAGATTATATTTGTCCAGGATTTGAAAATTGCAGCCTTTAGCGAAATCACCTAACTCTTCACATAATGTGAAGCCTTTACGAGAGTTTCAGTCGCTGACACCTTACCAAATGCAGACTGGGAGAAAGATGATTGCTTACTACATTTTCACTGTTCGTGCCTTACAGATTCAACATAATAGACGAAGTTTTACTTCACTACGGTTTTAGTGCCATCTCTATTCCCTATACATTTTGTAGATAGTATTCTCATAACTGACAGATTGTACCAGCAAAGTTGAGGAGATATAAAGTCATAAACATGGAGAAGTGTGAAAAGCTAGCTCTGGATCCCAGCTGAATGGATAAAGAGATTAACTGCTTATGGCGTTCTCGTGTCCACATTAGTACCTGCCAACGCAGAAGTACTGACAGTGATATGGAATACCCGATGACAATTTCTGCGGGGTATGAATAAGAACGCTACGTGTCCCATTATCATAAGCGTGTAATATTCTGATCCACTGACCTACAAATCAACACTCAAATTAACACACAACGGGAAAGGCGGAGAAAGATGTCACGAAACTGAGAGAAACACATTAAAACCTTGCAAAAAGTCTGTTGACCACATATTTCCTCTTTTTTTGATACGCAATCTAATAAATTTGGAAACACATGTCTCTCTTCTTCCTAAATGCTGCACACCAAGTATTCAGTCTCCAAAATTACAGTGTCATCGCCAGTAGTGTCAGATGACTACCGTTCATTGATGGAGACTGAAAAAGAATGAAAAATTCTCTTAAATACACTCCTGGAAATGGAAAAAAAAACACATTGACACCGGTGTGTCAGACCCACCATACTTGCTCCGGACACTGCGAGAGGGCTGTACAAGCAATGATCACACGCACGGCACAGCGGACACACCAGGAACCGCGGTGTTGGCCGTCGAATGGCGCTAGCTGCGCAGCATTTGTGCACCGCCGCCGTCAGTGTCAGCCAGTTTTCCGTGGCATACAGAGCTCCATCGCAGTCTTTAACACTGGTAGCATGCCGCGACAGCGTGGACGTGAACCGTATGTGCAGTTGACGGACTTTGAGCGAGGGCGTATAGTGGGCATGCGGGAGGCCGGGTGGACGTACCGCCGAATTGCTCAACACGTGGGGCGTGAGGTCTCCACAGTACATCGATGTTGTCGCCAGTGGTCGGCGGAAAGTGCACGTGCCCGTCGACCTGGGACCGGACCGCAGCGACGCACGGATGCACGCCAAGACCGTAGGATCCTACGCAGTGCCGTAGGGGACCGCACCGCCACTTCCCAGCCAATTAGGGACACTGTTGCTCCTGCGGTATCGGAGAGGACCATTCGCAACCGTCTCCATAAAGCTGGGCTACGGTCCCGCACACCGTTAGGCCGTCTTCCGCTCACGCCCCAACATCGTGCAGCCCGCCTCCAGTGGTGTCGCGACAGGCGTGAATGGAGGGACGAATGGAGACGTGTCGTCTTCAGCGATGAGAGTTGCTTCTGCCTTGGTGCCAATGATGGTCGTATGCGTGTTTGGCGCCGCACACGTGAGCGCCACAATCAGGACTGCATACGACCGAGGCACACAGGGCCAACACCCGGCGTCATGGTGTGGGGAGCGATCTCCTACACTGGCCGTACACCTCTGGTGATCGTCGAGGGGACACTGAATAGTGCACGGTACATCCAAACCGTCATCGAACCCATCGTTCTACCATTCCTAGACCGGCAAGGGAACTTGCTGTTCCAACAGGACAATGCACGTCCGCATGTATCCCGTGCCACCCAACGTGCTCTAGAAGGTGTAAGTCAACTACCCTGGCCAGCAAGATCTCCGGATCTGTCCCCCATTGAGCATGTTTGGGACTGGATGAAGCGTCGTCTCACGCGGTCTGCACGTCCAGCACGAACGCTGGTCCAACTTAGGCGCCAGGTGGAAATGGCATGGCAAGCCGTTCCACAGGACTACATCCAGCATCTCTACGATCGTCTACATGGGAGAATAGCAGCCTGCATTGCTGCGAAAGGTGGATATACGCTGTACTAGTGCCGATATTGTGCATGCTCTTTTGCCTGTGTCTATGTGCCTGTGGTTCTGTCAGTGTGATCTTGTGAGGTATCTGACCCCAGGAATGCGTCAATAAAGTTTCCCCTTCCTGGGACATTGAATTCACGGTGTTCTTATTTCAATTTCCAGGAGTGTATAACAACAGATGTATGTAATCTTGCTTCATATTTTCTGGCTGTCAGTCACGCAAGGTGAATATTGTTTACAATTATAAATATAAAGTAATTACTGGATTCTATAAGCAATTTATCTTTGTACTGATTATGGGCTAAAGCTGTACCACTTGTTGAGAAGATGATATCAAAGGAAATTTCTCACCATATTGAAATTACAATTCTACAAGATTGCTTACAAGGTAAAGCATATTGCCAAAATTGGATATAAGGCAGAGTTATTGACAAAACTTAAAAAGTGGCTTTTTCTTTTATGTATCTTACTGTAATTATGGTGAGTTCTTTGAGATGCGTGGGTACAGTCACATTTATCCATGTGTACCGTTCAATTCATCTTTTGAGTGTTTAAGGGGTCAGTATTTTTGAGAAAATAATATAAACAGCTCCTACGTGTTTATTGTGGCATAAAAATCAAACAAATTGTATCTTGTAACTATATGTGCAATACGTCCTGATTTCTAGTGAAAGCTAAACCATCTTCTAGTTGAAACTTCCTGGCAGAATAAAACTGTGTGCCGGACCGAGACTCGAACTCGGGACCTTTCCCTTTCGCGGGCAAGTGCTCTACAAACTGAGCTACCCAACCACGATTCAGGCCCCGTCCTCACAGCTTTAATTCCGCCAGTACCTCGTCTCTTACCTTCCAAACTTCACAGAAGCTCTTCTGCGAAACTTGCAGAACTACATTCCTGGAAGAAAGGATATTACGGAGACATGGTTTAGCCACAGCCTTTGGGATGTTTCCAGAATGAGATATTTACTCTGCAGTGGAGTGTGATCTGATATGAAACTTTCTGGCTGTGGCTAGGCCATGTCTCCGCAATATCCTTTCTTCCAGGAGTGCAAGTTCTGCAAGTTTCGCAGAAGAGCTTCTGTGAAATTTGCAAGGTAGGAGACGAGGTGCTGGCAGAATTAAAGCTGTGAGGACGGTTTGTGAGTCGTACTTGAGTAGCTCGGATGGTAGAGCACTTGCCCGCGAAAGGCAATGGTCCCGAGTTCGAGTTTCGGTCCGGCACACAGTTTTAATCCGCCAGGAAGTTTCATATTAGCGCACACTCCGCTGCAGTGTGAAAATCTCATCTTGTAGCTATCGGACGATTGATCTTTGAAACAGGTTTGTACAAATATGGAATGTGTTTCTTGTACTTACAACAGGAAATGACATAAAATCAGACAAAAGAAACCTCCTAATAAGCTTTGTATAGCGACAGATCGTGCAATTTAGTTAGTTGAGGAACCTGCAAATAAATATTTGTAATCTGTTAGTTACATACCTAAGAAAATACTGCGTAACTGGGCAGTTATTGTTGCTGCAAACAATATTTATTTTGCTTTTCTGGAATTTGCCACAACTTCAGATTACAGTTATCCGGTTGACCAGTAAAAATACAATCTATGTAAGAAACAATGCCTGTTTTAGTTGTTTTCATATTCGGTATTTGTAGGGCACGGTGAATCCAACTTAACAATTAAAAGACCACCTGTCACCCAATATCTCTTTCTGTATAACAGGCTGTCAACAGTGCTCGTGGAACATTATAGAAAAAATGAAACAACTGTTGATAAAATAAAAGACATGAGAAGAACACGAAATGATAGCACTAGAAGAAGGAGGGGTGATCATTTCCGTTATTTTTGCGGGTTTCAGTTTTGTGTGCAACGTGAGTAAGACCACATTGTTCATCTTAAAAAATAAGATGAGGAACTTTTGGCTCAAAGAGATACGTACGTGCCAAAACCATTTTATCCTGTCATTATTTTGCACTTTAAGCTTATATGAATGCGTGGTGTCATTTCTTTCAGACATCTGCTGATGCACAAATGCGTACGACCTCCTGTGGGAACCGCAGAAAGCGAATATGGAGGAAATGGACAAGGTCTCCGGATCAGTAGCGATCGATGAGAATATGGATCAGCTGTGGGACGTGCCGACATATTCCGCGCAGTTGCGATAACGCTGGGTCAGGTATGGCGCAGTGTTTAACGCAGCTGCACGGTAAGTAAGAAATCCTGTGTTAGGTATACAATTTCACTCGTCGCCACTTTCTCCGCAGTGTCCCGATGCAGCTGACAGCAGTGATCCCGTCCCTTTCTTTTCCTTTATTCCCCTCTCCACCTTCAATATACTTTAAACTTGTGTCGAAAACACCTTTATTTACTTCCTAGACTGTTACATCGCAGATATCTTTGCTGATAACTGAAAAAAATTCAACTTGTACGAGAAGCGACCAGGAGTGTATGATAATCACAATGTGTGCTATTTAAGGCTCTGCTAAGGAGATAATTATTGCTTAATCTCACATTACGATCGTCGCCGCGAAGATGACAATCACACGCATGTTCTTGATAACGTTGAGTCTTTTATTTCTTTTTTTATAGAAATTTCAAAAATACTGATAGCCAAATTATTACATGAAATATATGTATAAATTAGAATACATACAAAGAATTAATTGGAATACAATTTCCAGAATTGACAAATCATGCTCCCCAATATTGTATATACAGAATACTATACTTGAAGATAACTGAGTCCCATTTCCTATTTCGCTCCTACAGATATACACTGACATAATCTTTTGCACCAAACAGTGACAAGTGTATTATAGAGAAAAATAAAACCTTCTGTTCTTTATTGTCTTTCACTTTGAAAGTAGCTTTACTCATAGCCCGTCAAGACGTCAGATGGATCACTTTAATTCAGATTTTATGCTATACAAATTTTCTTCAAGAGACTCCAGCGCCCCACTAGACAAACCGGCTTTCCTACTGAGCAGACGGAGTTAAGGAATTTTCTTCTGCAGATGCATTACCATACGGTTGACAACGCAGACTTTCCACGTTTATCCTACATTTACATCTACACCTACATCTACATATGCATCGATACTCCGCTAATCTCTTTTCAGTACCTGGCAGACGGTTCATCGAACCACCTTAACAATTCTCTATTATTCCAATCTCGTATAGCCCGCGGAAAGAATGAACTCATATATCTTTCCGTACGAGCCATGATTTTCCTTATTTTATCATACTGATCATCTTCTCACGAAATTCCAATCTCGCCGTAACGAAAAAGGCTTTGTTTTAATGATATCCACCACAAATCCCGTCCAATTTCAATGTCACCGTCTCCCCTATTTTTCGATAAAACAAAAGGTGCCTCCCTTCTTTGAACTTTTTCGATGTACTCCGTCAATGATATCTGGTACACACCCCGCACTGGGCAGTAATATTCTAAAAGAGGACGAACAAACGTAGTGTAGGCAGTCTCCTTACTAGATTTTTACATTTTATAAGTGTCTTGCCAATAAAATGCTGTCTTTGGTTAGCCATCCCTACAACGTTTTCCATATGTTCCTTCCAGTTTAAGCTGTTCGCAGTTGTAATTCCTATTTATTTAGTTGAATCGACGGCCTTTAGATTTGACTTATTTATCATGTAACCAACGTTTAACGGATTCCTTTTAGTACTCATGCAGATGACTTCATACTTTTCGTTAGTTAGGGTCAACTGCCAATTTTCGTACCATACAGATGTCTTTTATAAATCGTTTTGCAATTTATTTTCATCTTCAGATTACTTTCTTACTCGATAAACGACAGCGTCATCTCCAAACAACCTTAGACGGCTGCTCACATTGTCAACAAAAACGTTTAAATAGATAAGGAACTGCAAAGAGCCTACAACATTGCCTTTGGGAACTCCAGAAATCACTTCTGTTTTTCTGGATCACTTTCCGTCATTTACTATGAACTGTGACCTCTCTGACAGGGAATCACGAATCCATTCAGGTAACTGAGACGATATTCCATAAGCACGCTATCACACTACAGTGTCAAAAGCCTTCTCGAAATCCAGAAATACGGAGAGCTAGTTGTGTTTCTCAAGAACGATGTTTTCTAAATCCGACTTGTCTGTGTGTCAGTAGACCATTTTCTTCGAGGTAATTTATAATGTTCGAACACAATACATTCTCCAAAATCCTGCTACGTATCAACGTTAATGATGTGTGTCCCTAATTTAATGAATTACTCCTACTACAATTCTGGAATATTGGTGTGACTTGTACAACTTACTGTCTTTGGGTACGGGTCTTTCATCGAGGGAATGATTGTTAAGTATGAAGTTATTGCATCAGCATTTTCTGATAAAAACCTAACTGGTTTACAGTCTGGACCAGAACACTTGCTTTTATTAAGTGATTTAAGTTGTTTCACTACTCCGAGGACATTTCTTTTACGTTACTAAAGTTTGCAGCTGTTCTTGATTCGAATTATGGAATATTTACTTCTTCTTCTTTTGTGACGGCATTTCGGAAGGCTGTGTTTAGTAACTCAGCTTTGGCATCGCTGATATCGATAGTTCCTGTATTGCTATCTCGCACAGAAGGCATTGTTGTGTCTTGCCGTTAGCATACTTCACATACGACCAGAATCTCTTTGGATTTTCTGCCAGGTTTTGAGACAAACTTTCGTTTTCAAAACTACTATAAGCATCTCGAATTGTAGTCCAAGCTAAATTTCGAGATTCTGTAAAAGATCTCCAATCTGGGGGATTCTGCGACTGTTTAAATTTGGCAAGTTTGTTTCGTAGTTTCTGCAACAGTGTTCTGACTCGTTTCTTGCACCAAGGAGGAACAACTCCGTCGTTTGTTAATTTATTTGATACAAATCTCTCAATTGCTGCCGACATTATTTCTTTAAATTTAAGCCACTACAGGTGTACACTTATATTGTTAATTTGGAAGGAATGGAGAGTGTCTCTCAGGAAGGCGTCAAGTGAATATTTATCAGCTTTTCTGAATAAGTATATTTTTCCTCTATTTTTGTAGAATTTGGGGGTTAAATATTCAGTCTCGCTACGGCAATACTTTGTTCACTAATCCTTGCACCCGTTTCGATGCTCGTTAACTCAGGATTACTTTTCGCTAAGAGGTCAAGTGTATTTTCACAACCATTTACTATTTGCGTGGGGGCATTAACTAGCTGCTCGAAATAATTTTCAGAGAATACGTCTAGCACAATTTTGGATGAAGTTTAATGCAAACCTTCGGAATTAAACATGTATTTTCGCCAAATTAAAGTCACCATCAATTTTAGTCGTATGAGTCAGGTACGTGTTTGAAATCAGCCGGTCCGTGTGGCAGTGTGGTTTGAGGCGCCATGTCACGGATTGCGCGGCCCCTCCCGCCGGAGCTTCGAGCACTCCCTCGGGCATGGATATCTGCGTTGTTCTCAGCATAAGTTAATTTAAGTAGTGTGTATGTGTAGGATCCGATGACCTCAGCAGTTTGGTCCCTTAGAACTTCACATACATTTAAACATTTGAAATCCAGCTCAAGTTTCCTTTGAACCATTCAGCAATTGTATCACCTGAATAGCGAGGCCGGTAAAAGGATCCAATTATTATTTTATTCCGGTTCCGAAGAATGATCTCTGCCCTACTAATTCACAAGAACTATTTACTTCAATATCGCCACAATATGAACTATTTCTAACAGCAACAAACACGCTACCGCCACCCCAATACATTGTCGCCAAACTATGGACACACATAAACTAGAGCTTTTTGCGGAACCTGCCCATGAACTGTTAAGAACCGTTTCCCCCAAACAACGTAATCATCGCTGGCAAACGTGCGCAGCAAGTAGATCATTTCTTCTAACTTAGGAGAATTTTGTCCTTACTTTGCTCCCCTACTATTGCTATAACAGAGGTTTTAAATTTTGTTCAGAATTGTCACTGTTAACGAGGATAATGGAATGTAGTCAAATTAAATCGGGTGATGCTGAGGGAATTAGATTAGGAAATGAGACACTTAAAGTAGTAAAGGAGTTTTGCTATTTAGGAAGTAAAATAACTGATGATGGTCGAAGTAGAGAGGATATAAAAGGTAGACTGGCAATGGCAAGGAAAGCGTTTCTGAAGAAGAGAAATTTGTTAACATCGAATATAGATTTCGGTATCAGGAAGTCGTTTCTGAAAGTATTTGTTTGGAGTGTAGCCATGTATGGAAGTGAAACATGGACGATAACTAGTTTGGACATGAAGAGAATAGAAGCTTTCGAAATGTGGTGCTACAGAAGAATACTGAAGATAAGGTGGATAGATCACGTAACTAATGAGGAGGTATTGAATAGGATTGGGGAGAAGAGAAGTTTGTGGCACAACTTGACTAGAAGAAGGGATCGGTTGGTAGGACATGTTTTGAGGCATCAAGGGATCACAAATTTAGCATTGGAGGGCAGCATGGAGGGTAAAAATCGTAGAGGGAGACCGAGAGATGAGTACACTAAGCAGATTCAGAAGGATGTAGGTTGCAGTAGGTACTGGGAGATGAAGCAGCTTGCACAGGATAGAGTAGCATGGAGAGCTGCATCAAACCAGTCTCAGGACTGAAGACAACAACAACAACATTCAATTTTCTGTCAAACTGACTCATTTACTATTACAATTACGTAACACTTGTTTTAAATTCATATTTCCCTGTAAGGCTTCTTAAAGTAGGCGTGTTTCAACCTTTTCATTAAACGTATATTTTTCATCATACCATCGCGAAACTTCTCTCTTTTTTCTGTTCACCGCCAATAGAACTTCATTGCATACATGCGGTTTATGTTCTTTCAGACATGTGCGAATGAACAGACACCTTTTTGATGCAGCAGCGACTGCGAAGTAAGACAAAAAGGAATTATACAGGGTGTTACAAAAAGGTACGGCCAAGCTTTCAGGAAACATTCCTCACACATAAAGAAAGAAAATATGTTATGTGGACATGTGTCCGGAAACGCTTACTTTCCATGTTAGAGCTCGTTTTATTACTTCTGTTCAAATCACATTAATCATGGAATGGAAACAGACAGCAATAGAACGTACCAGCGTGACTTTAAACACTTTGTTACAGGAAATGTTCAAAATGTCATCCGTTAGCGAGGATACATGCATCCACCCTCCGTCGCATGGAATCCGTGATGCGCTGATGCAGCCCTGGAGAATGGCGTATTGTATCACAGCCGTCCACAATACGAGCACGAATAGTCTCTACATTTGGTACCGGATTTGCGTAGATAAGAGCTTTCAAATGCCCCCATAAATGGAAGTCAAGAGATTTGAGGTCAGGAGAGCATGGAGGCCATGTAATTGGTCGGCCTCTACCAATCCATCGGTCACCGAATCTGTTATTGAGTAGCGTACGAACACTTCGACTGAAATGTGCAGAAGCTCCATCGTGCATGAACCACATGTTGTGTCGTACTTGTAAAGGTCAATGTTCTAGCTGCACAGGTAGAGTGTCCCATATGAAATCATGATAACGTGCTCCATTGAGCGTAGGTGGAAGAAAATGGGGCCCAATCAAGACATCACCAACAATGCCTGCTCAAACGTTGACAGAAAATCTGTGTTTATGACGTGTTTGCACAATTGCGTCAGCCCACACATGTTGATTGTGAAAATTTACAATTTGATCATGAGAATCGAGGAAGTGCAGTACATACTGACGAAACTAAAATGAACTCTATCATGGAAATTAAGCGTTTCCGGACACATGTCCCCATAATATCTTTTCTTTATTTGTGTGTGAGAAATGTTTCCTGGAAGTTTGGCCGTACCTTTTTGTAACACCCTGTATACACATTGGCTCCAAGTGGGCATTAACTTATATCAAAGGGGCAGGTTGAAAATTTGTGCTAGACTGGGATTCAGACCTGGGTCTCCTACTTATTACTGCAGGTGCACCGACACTGCGCCATCCGTACAAAGTGGTCCTGGCATCTGCACGGACTACCCTCGCAAATCTTCCGTCAGACCCAAATTCCCCACTACCCTTATCACTGGCAGAATTTCGCCGATTCCCGTAAGAGCCTGGTGTGCATCCATATTGAAGAGATCTTTGGCTGTCCTCGGCTTGGTTGTATATATCAAGTGACTGTTCTTTTGGACATGTCCTAAAGGGCCGAGATCATTTTGATCCTGCAGCCTCTACAAGAGAACAATAGATATTGATTGCGAGTGAGCACTTATTTAAATAAATGGGAAAGGCGAAAACTTGTGCCAGATTGGGGTTCGAAACAGGGTCTAGTGCTTGTTAGTCAGATGCGTTGACCACTGCACCATCCGTTCACAATGATCATGGCTACTGCAAAGACTACCTAGCACGCGTCCCGCCGGACCCAGATTCTTGCCCTATCCAGACACTGTGGTGCCCCTTGGCCCTGCCTAGTAAGCAGGAGGCATGGATCTAAATTACGGTCTGGCTCAAATTTTCAACCATCCGCACTGACTGCCCACTCGCAGAAAGGGACTGTAATTGCTTCATGCCTTAATTTCACTCAAGTTAGCCTAACCTACGTTTCGGGAGAAAGTTTTCACACGAAATCAAACGCTGGAAATTTTGTCCTTAATTAATATATTCTGAAACTTAGGGGAACAAGTATCACTGCCAAGCCCGTTCTAGTCTTAACACAGTCACTCACAATCCCTTTCACTCACTTTAGCTAGTTCATGGTGTTGCATTTCCCGGAAACGTAATAGCTACAAAAATTCGGATTGTTTGTCATTGAGAATGCTCGACAGATATATTGTCTGTCGGTGCCTAATGCAGTCACAGTATTTAGCCACCGACCTGCTCAATACGCCAAGCGGAATTTAAGCCTTTTCTCGTCTCAAAATTCACTTAAAAATTCCAAAATTTCTACACACACATCTGAATAATTATGCCGTCACTTTACCACACTTTTGATGTATGAAACACTGCTAGATCCGGCAACTTATCATTTCCATCGGAACTACTACTACACACGTCCGAACTGTTTCATGACTAGGCTCCGACTCCTCTCTAGAATACTCTAAGTCTTCTCTACCAGCAGAGAAAGGCGCACGATAATATTCCTTCACCATTGGTCAGTTTACTCAACAGTCAATAGCAAAATAACATTCTCCCGCATCAGTCTGCGCTTTTCATCACTAACCAATCGCAAAATAGTTAACCTGCACTTTTTACCCACGTAATTATCTGATATGCTGAAGTTTTGTTTATGCATAAAGTTATTTCCTATTGTTATTTATACCTGAATTAACTTTCCCTTTACCATAAACTTACTTTACAAATCTATTCTACAAACATCCCCTTTGTCCACATCCAAACTTCTTCGAAACGTTCCCACACTAAATCCCAGTACATAACTCGTTAAACGATTATCTTCATATTAACCTTAAACCACACTCAAGCATCATGCACCACTTAACCGCCTCAAAGGCAGGATCGGTATGCGGCGCTAGGCCTCAGTGTGTAGGGATCTCTCCTCGCTCTCAATTAATATCTCTGTATGTCTACCGCTATCCGCAAATTCGACTTCAGTAACCTCCCATTTTCAGTCGTAGTATTTTACATACAACACGCCCCACCTACCCCTCATCTACACACACTCCAACCACACATTTATACATTCTCTCATGTGTAGCTCTTCTTTAGTTCTGTATATTACCCGTCATCAGAGACTGAACGAGATCGAACTGTGGTTATCATTCTGGCAATCTTGGAGGACGGATCAAAGCAGCATCTGCTCATCAGGATTTGGTTCTCCGTTCCCTAACTCCCATTTTCAGGGGAAGCTCTCAACAACACTGCCGGATACGTCGTGGATGTGTAGTGATTCCACAGCTGCACATCATTTTTGTTCACCTGGTAAGTGGTTCGATGACTAGATTCGCGCTATTGGCGATTTGTGATCTAGAATGACTGCTGGCAGTCTTCCTGCGCCTGCTCGTGTAGGCTGTCCCGTTCACCAGCCCTTGCTAGAGGGAGGTGCATCCAGCAGGGATTGTATTTAGGATTACAACATTATGCCACAAAGGTTTTTTAAGAGACTACTTATCACAATTTAGACTCTGAACTGAAACCACACGCGTTCTGCTTCAGAAAGCTAATGTCCAGCTGTGGTAAGTCAAAGTGTACCGTTTCCCCATTCGTACCTAATGTCCCAGAGATTATGATGGTTCTAGTGACTGTGTGTTTTCTCTCGCACATTGCCGTGCCTCCGGCATTTCATGTCATTGGTTACAATCTAGCGTTGTTTAATAATATATCTAAGTGTCACGGTCTTAAAAATAATAATTTTGTGATATCCTCATTTACTGTGTGATGCGTTGTCGAGCAGATGGTGTGCTTAATCAGTATTGATTTCTATGGCCCTACGCAAAAAACTGACAAAATTCTCTTTGCAAATAAACAATAAAACACATTTCTTTATGCTCTTGAGTCGCAACGGATGTAATCTTGATATTCAGTTCTCTTCTTGGTACGAATACAAATTATTCAATCGGCGAGGTACAATGCCGGCATTAATATAGCTTCATACAGACATTAATATTTTTCCGATGATGGCACATTATTTTTTTTACTCTCATTAAAGCAACATTTCTTTTAAAAAGTATTCGCTTAATTTACATAAACACGAACTGGAAGAGGATGAGGAGGGTAAGGGGATATGCTAAGACCGAATGGTTCAGTTTCGAACTGGTATTCAGAATTTAGCTGCCCCTTCACAAAACGTGATATACAACATTTTACATTAACTTCAAATTCAGTGAACTTTTCAATTGCTCAACAGTTCTCTCTTACTGATATACACAACTGATTGTAAGTAGGGGAGGGCGGCGCGCAGTAGCGGTTGCCTTTGCACTCTGTTAAAGGTAGGATGTAAGACTTAAAGCTAGTCGCTAGCTGTGAGAATATAGCTGTTGGCCTATGGAGGCCTCATAACACAGTTTTTTAAGGCAATGAAACTTAGTATATTTAGTTTTAAGTATGCACCAACGCAATGTGGATTTTTGCTAATTCTAACACTACCGACGCTTGAATGTAGGAAACAATCGGTTGGTTAGGTAGGCCCGATTTGTAAATTTTGTGTCTTTTCTAATCCTGATACTAGTCAGCTTTGGAATCTATTTTCTTAAACGATGTTACCCTTTAAGTCATGTAACAATTCAGTTGTGTTTAATTACACTACTGGCCTTTACATTTGCTACAGTAAAAAGAAATATAGATGATAAACGGATATGCATTCGACAAATATATTATGCTAGAACTGACATGTGATTACGTTTTCATGCAAGTAGGGTGCACAGATCCTGAGAAATCAGTATCCAGAACAACCACCCCTGCCGTAATAACGGCCTTGATACGTCTGGGAATTGAGTCAAACAGAGCATGGATGGCGCATACAGGTACAGCAGCCCATGCAGCTTCAACACGATACCACAGTTCACCATGAGTAGTGACTCGCTTAGTGTGACGAACTAGTTGCTTGGCCACCATTGACCAGACGTTTTCAATTGCTGCGAGATCTGGAGAATGTGCTGGACAGGGCAGCAGTCGAACATTTTCTGTATCCAGAAAGGCCTGTACAGGAACTGCAATATGCGGTCGTGTATTATCCTGCTGAAATGTAGGGTTTCGCAGGGATCGAACGAAGGGTAGAGCCAAGGGTTGTAACACATTTGAAATGTAACGCCCACGGTTCAGAGTGCCGTCAATGTGAACAAGAGGTTGAAACGTCTCCTTTAAACAATTATACATGACTGTGTTTAACCTGACATACAATATTTTTAGCGCAACGCAATCTGTCTTTCAAAAATCCCTACAAAAGAATGGCCCTGACTAACATTAACCTATACCTTTCACAAATCATTACCTCACCAAAAATCTTCGTTACTCGAACTACTGCAATACAGCGAGCGCCACTACTGCCAGCTAAATAAAAGATTCAAACTACTGAATGCAGTAACTACTGATAGGCATAGTTAGCAAAAGAAAGATTTTGATAGAGAACAAACAATGTATTTATCTTAATAGTGTTGATTTCAAAAATCCGCCATTTCTCTCCCCAGATCCACTACTGCGGTTGGCTCTCCTCCAACTGCGCAACGCTACGCGCTGTTAACATCCAGCTGCCCAACACTACAATGACAGACAACAACGCAAACTAGCCACAGACTGCACACAGCACAGCCAGTGATTTTCACACACAGCGCTATGTGGCGTTACCTATAAGAATACCTAAACAGCCTACTTACAAGGTGACCGAGACGTCTAACCAATTGCACCCCATACCATCATGTCAGCTGATACGCGAGTATGGAGATGACAAATACACGCTTCCAATGTGCGTTCACCGCGATGTCGCCAAACACGGATGCGACCATCACGATGCTGTAAACAGAATCTGGATTCATCCAAAAAAATTACGTTTTTCCATTCGTGCACCAGGTTAGTCATTGAGTACACCATCGCAGGCGCTCCTGTCTGTGATGCAGCGTCTAGGGTAACCGCAGCCATGGTCTCAGAGCTGATAGTCAATGCTGCTGCAAACGTCGTCGAACTGTTCGTGCAGATGGTTGTTGTCTTGCAAACGTCCCCATCTGTTGACTTAGGGATCGAGACGTGGCTACACGATCCGTTACAGCCATGCGGATAAGATGCCTGTCATTTCGACTGCTAGTGATGCGAGGCCGTTGGGATTCATCACGGCGTTCCGTATTACCCTCCTGAACCCACCGATTCCATATTCTGCTATCAGTCAATGGATATCGACCAGCGCGAGCAGCAATGTCGCGATACGATAAACCGCAGTGGCGATAGGCTACAATCCGGCCTTTTTCAAAGTGGGAAACGTGATGATACGCATTTCTCCTCCTTACACGAGGCATCACAACAACGTTTCACCAGGCAACGCCGGTCAGCTGCTGTTTGTGTATGAGAAATCGGTTGGAAACTTTCCTCATGTCAGCACGTTGTAGGTGTCACCATCGGCGCCAAGCTTGTGTGAATGCTCTGAAAAGCTGTTCATTTGCATATCACAGCATCTTCTTCCTGTCGGTTAAATGTCGCGTCTGTAGCACGTCATCTTCGTGGTGTAGCAATTTTAATGGCCAGTAGTGTAGGAAAGTGTAGGATGTGTAATAATTATGTGTTGTTTTTGGTTGTTCAAAGCAGAAAAGTATGTAAAGAGTTATTACAGGTTAAGTGAACATTATAGAGACTTTGACACGTTAAGCCACAATGTTCTGAAGCGGCAGTAGTCGAGCAATGAAAGCCGATGACCGGTGGAGTTTGCTCAGCAGCAGTCAGCACTTCGTCAGATGAACTACCGAGTAGATGGGCATTGCTTCCAAGGAGGATAACGACCATCGATGTTCGCACATCGTCTGTCAATGCTCCAGGAACTATCAGCGTACTGAACTCACGTGCGTGACCTATCTGGCGATGCGGAGGAGGGCGAAAGTGTAATGCCCGAACACGTCAGCATAGAGAAAAAACAATGGAAAGCCGGCAACGTGTGTCTATATTGGTCACGTATTTGCTCAACGGTAGTGGACGCACAGCTCTAGGCGCTACAGTCTGCTACAACGCGACCGCTACTTTCGCAGGTTCGAATCCTGCCTCGGGCATGGATGTGTGTGATGTCATTAGGTTAGTTAGGTTTATGTAGTTCTGAGTTCTAGGGGACTGACGACCTCAGAAGTTAAGTCCCATAGTGCTCACAGCCATTTGAAACATTTGCTCAACGTGAGAAGCATAGATCAATTTTCGAAGTGTCATTCACCGCTCTAGAAACTTCACAACATAGGCAAAAACACGGAATAAATATATCTGTCGAAAAGGAAGGAAGATATCGTTCGAGAGGAGAAAGAAGACACGAAGAATAGTCGCCTGGAAGGACGGACCGATGGTTATTCAGCTGATGTCATACTTTGCTACAACGACTTAGCCGCTACGCTGCTCGACAGAAGAAGATGTCGGTACGGCCCCAACAGGGCAATGCAGAAGATACCATCCCAGATGTTACCAGAAAGAAGTTCGTGTGGTACTTTCCCAGATAGCTGGTGAGGAAGACAAGCTGTGTCAGACTGCATGGCGGGATAATGAAAACTTACGAGCTAAATTATATGAATGCATAGCGTCTCTTCTTTCGGACACGTCTCAAGTTGGTTTGTCAACTGATTTCGCCGCTACGTGGAAACAGCGCATTGCATGTCACTTAGGGGGTGCGAATAACGCAGAGGAGCACAACGACTCCATTATAAATGAAAATAATAATAACAAGAGACTAAGGTTAATAACGGAAGTATGAAGACAGACAATACGAAGGCTCGAACTTAAATAGTGGCAATATTTATTCACAGCCGATACAAAAGAGTTAGATGTTTGCACCTGTTACTGTTCTTCAGAGTAGTCACCAGCGTTGTGTAGAACCCGTTGCCAACGATGTGGAAGGCGTAGTATACCATTAGCAGAGCCGGTTCTGTTGATGGTGCGAATGGAGCGGTCTACTGCCTTTCGAATCTCTATTTAAGTTCCAACCCTATTAAATGAAATAGATTGGAAAATTGTGTCAAAAGAAACAACACTTGTACGCCCCATCAATCTAGTGCAGTTGGCATTAAAGTACTTAAAATGGACTGAACTATACGAGTTTCTTTGGCGCTTTAGTGTGTGTTCATAAGGCATAAATGTGCTAATATTGTCACCTACAAACCTCATAATGTAGTCGTGCTTGCCTGATTCGAAATTGCTGTCCCACGTCTCGACTCAAAATAGCTATAGCAGGTGACATTTACATAAATTTTCTACATAACTATTTTGAAATTTAACTGATATGCATTCTTCTTCAAATTTAACACTACTCAAGTAGCGTGTACGATCCAGACAAGCAGCAATCACCCACTCATAGATGTGTTTGCAACGAAAAGAGTTATTCGTACCTTTCACTTACCTGCGCGTTGCGTTCCTGCCCATGGCACAATTTCATCTATGTGGTCACTAGAATGTTCCACAAATAAAACACAACAGACTACATAGCGAGACTTCAAACGCATTGACTTACTTGAACTTGCAACTGGGGTGCAAGAACCAGTTTCGGGGGGAGACTTTTATTCGCTTCACGTACATAAACGGATAACTTTATTAATTTACTAACAATCTTACTGAACTATATGAGAAATTTTCTCTCCTATAGATTGGAAAAGTAGGAAGAAAACCTGTATCTTAGCTAACTGGTTAACTTAGTCAGTTCATAAATCACAGAGACGCAGCACATCGGGCATACGTACTACTTCCTATGCATGACAATCATATTGCTTACGAGTATATGCGGAATATAGTCTGACAAGCTGTGGAAAACGCTCAGTGAGGCATGCCCAACAATTAAGAGACAACAGAGACCAGTTGGCCTATGGGAAAACCTGCGTGGTCTTGATATAGGCTAAGCAAAAGCTGTAGCTGATGCCACTGTCCCAGCCAAAGATTCGAACTGGTACTTCACACTGTCTAAAGCCACATTTAACAGTAAATGAAACAGAGGCTCACTGATTACTTCATGGGGATAGATGACTGTAGGCACGAAAAATTCTATTTCAGACTTGTTACTCGCAATACCGTAAAAAATAAATAAATAAATAAATAAATTGGCATCATGAGTGTGAGACCACCATCTTCTGGGTATGACAGAATCACATTCCACTATAATAAAGCTTATTATTGACTCACTGCTGCCAGCTATAAATGATTTTTTCAACCATTCTTTAACTGCAAGTGTTTCCCTGGTTACCGACCAACTTTCATTCTTTCTGCACTGTCCAAGGCTTTAGCATTACTTATGCCGTGCAAACGTACGAGGTGCATTCAAGTTCTAAGGCCTCCGAATTTTTTTTTCTAGTTAACTACTCACCCGAAATCGATGAAACTGGCGTTACTTCTCGACGTAATCGCCCTGCAGATGTGCACATTTTTCACAAGGCTTCTTTAGGAGTCTGTTTTGACCACTGGAAAATCGCTGAGGCAATAGCAGCACGGCTGGTGAATGTGCGGCCACGGAGAGTGTCTTTCATTGTTGGAAAAAGCCAAAAGTCACTAGGAGCCAGGTCAGGTGAGTAGGGAGCATGAGGAATCAGTTCAAAGTTGTTATCACGAAGAAACTGTTGCGTAACGTTAGCTCGATATGCGGGTGCGTTGTCTTGGTGAAACAGCACACGCACAGCCCTTCCCGGACGTTTTTGTTGCAATGCAGGAAGGAATTCGTTCTTCAAAACATTTTCGTAGGATGCATCTGTTACCGTAGTGCCCTTTGGAATGCAATGGGTAAGGATTACGCCCTCGCTGTCCCAGAACATGGACACCATCATTTTTTGAGCACTGGCGGTTACCTGACATTTTGTTGGTGGCGGTGAATCTGTGCGCTTCCATTGAGCTGACTGGCGCTTTGTTTCTGGATTGAAAAATGGCATCCACGTCTCATCCATTGTCACAACCGACGAAAAGAAAATCCCATTCATGCTGTCGTTGCGCATCATCATTGCTTTGCAACATACCACACAGACAGCCATGTGGTCGTCTGTCAGCATTCGTGGCACCCACCTAAATGACACTTTTCACATTTTCAGGTCGTCTGCAGGACTGTGTGCACAGAACCCACAGAAATGCCAACTCTGGAGGCGATATCTGTTCAACAGTCATTCGGCGATCCCCCAAAACAATTCTCTCCACTTTCTCGATCATGTCGTCAGACCGGCTTGTGTGAGTCCGAGGTTGTTTCGGTTTGTTGTTACACGATGTTTTGCCTTCAATAAACTGTCTCACCCACGAGTGCACATTCGACCCATCCATAACTCCATCACCACATGTCTCCTTCAACTGTCGATGAGTTTCAGTTGGTTTCACACCACGCAAATTCAGAAAACGAATGACTGCACGCTGTTCAAGTAAGGAAAACGTCGGCATTTTAAGTATTTAAAACAGTTCTCATTCTCGCCGCTGGTGGTAAAATTCCATCAGCCATACGGTGCTGCCATCTCTGGGGCGTATTGACAATGAACGCGACCTCATTTGAAAACAATGCGCATTTTTCTTCTCTTTCCAGTCCACAGAAAAAAATCGCAGGCCTTAGAACTTTAATGCACCTCATATAAACAGCGCTTCCACCTTGATCTTAAATGAAAATTATACTAATACTTTAACTTCCAGTTACTGATTACAACGAGGTTATTATGCAAGGACTTTCTCAGGAAAACTCACTGTCCCTGGAACTGTTTGGGCGCTGTGTTCTATATATCTCTTATGTTCGACTCTTTGATCATATTTCACCATCATATGCACACTTATCCTGGTTGCATGAAGACACATGCATAGATTTACATACACTCTACCTCCTCTGTTGTCTAATCGACGTACAATGTCCCCCATACCTCTCCTGGATCTTAACGGTCTTGTTCGAACAACATGGTCGAAGCACGCATTCCCATCAGAACAAAATCCTTTCTGTCTCACTTCAACACACAGCTACTTTCTTGAAATCCTCTCCAGATGGACACTCCACAATCTTTGATAACATCCCTCATTTTACTAGAGAATAGAATAACACAACCACTTTCAAAAAACAGTTAATGACATATGTAGTGAAGCAAAAATAATGAATAATATTGTCCCTTTATGATCTCGTTACCCCTTTATAACTATATGTTAAACCGGAATTTACTTATTTACCGCAGTTGTTAGAAATACGGTTTCCTTCAATTTCCCTTTCCATAACTCTCTGTTTAAAAACGTCTGTTTTGTACACCTGTAAAGTCTTTTCATATCTGCCACTCTCATTGTTGTTATTAGTGTCATTATTACTATTGTTATTACCATTATTATTATTATTATTATTATTATTATTATTATTATTATTATTATTATTATTACCATTGGAAACATCTGTGTTAGAAATACTTGTAGTATTAACTCAATTCCCTCTCAGCCAGCACTATTAATTAAAATTGTCTCTGCAGTCAGACCATTTTATTTCTGTTTGTCATATTAAACTTTCTTAGGTAACTGCAATGATAAAATATACTGTGTATGTGAATCCCTGATTCAGTGGAAGAGAGGGCCTGGAGGTACTAATCTGATTAGATTAAATATTTAGATAAATAAATGAATATAGTAATTTAGCTTGATTTACACTTTTGAAAGGGCTATTAGTACTGACTACATATAAATTGAGTGAAAAGTATCAACAGAATGTCAGTAAATTAATTTAAGCAACTGTAAAAATTGATAGTCGTTGGTCTATTCTCCGTTTCGCTAACAGTTTGTTGCACTATATTCACTTCTGAATCCAACGTGCTCCTTAGGTTGATTGAAACCCGAAGAGGAGCCTGCTTGGTTTGTGTTTTATTATGTCCCGTTTGTTTTCTTCCCTGTGAAATGCAAAAAATTACAGCATTTACATATTTCTAATTTGAGAACTTACCTTCCTCTGGCCGTATTCTGCAAACAGAATTACAAATGATTTTTCTTTTATATTATATTGATACCATACTGTATTCCAGGGAACAATCTGTTTACATTTGTGTATTATGTTAAGGAATTATTCTTGAGCATGTTATGTTTCCAAAGGCGATTAATATTAATGTTAAGATAAGCATTGCAACCGCTATTTTAGTTGCATTGATAATGCGATAACTGGTATCATTCTGTGCGAACATCCTCAGATGACCTACTGTTCAACGAGACTCTGATGTGGCTAAATCTGCTAATACATATACTATATACATTATATGTAACAGTCAAGTCGAACATTCACTAACAGTCTTTGTAAATAATACACTGTGGCAGTAATGTCCGGTGTCATGTTTTAAAATGGCTAATCACCAGACATGTCGCTGAAAGGTAGATGATGGAAAGCGAGAAGTACTGTAATTCACCTGGCTGGGTGTGCCTGGTATAACAATAGCCAAGAAGACGTATTAGGTACAGAAGAACATGGAGCAATGCTGTAGGGACTGGTCAGGCAGGGCCTCTGAACGCAAGAAGTAAACACGTGAACACCCTATTTCGCATCCGTGGAGTGCTTCAAATGATTCAAATAGCTCTGAGCACTATGAGACTTAACATATGGTCATTAGTCCCCTAGACTTAGAACTACTTAAACCTGACTAACCTAAGGACATCACACACATCCATGCCTGAGGCAGGATTCGAACCTGCGACCATAGCAGCCGCGTGGTTCACGACTGAAGCGCCTAGAACCGCCCTGGTTATGAAAAATGCAAGACAAACATGAACCTATTGCTCATCTACTTTCGGTTTTCTACTGTTGTTGCAAAATGCATTGCTGGTTGTACTTCTACCAAGGACACTCAACGAAATGAAACATTGTTCGTGTCGTTTTCCAACATGTACCTTTTTCCCGTGTTATCGGCCGATTAACCATTAGAATTCATGACATCGACAAGTTTTTGCCATTTTTTGGTCTTTATTCCGAAGGCTACAGGTGAATATTCGACGTGAGAGTTTCTCATCACATATTATGTGCACGTTTTAGTAGCTTTCTGTTTAACGTGTGTCTTGTTGATATGCAGGTCACCTGAGGAGTTCTGTGTAGAATGGGAGACGTTGTGGCTTAATGAATGCATCTAAAGTAACATTCTGTACCGATTTCTTAACATTTATAGCAAGAAATATCATATTAATCTATCCTTATACCGAAATAATTACGTACGCATTACGAAGCGGGGTATTGTGACTACCCCAGGTTGAGTATATCCCTCTAATAATGTTATCTGAAGGGTCAAATGCCTGTGGTTTCATGACTTCGTACAAAAATGATTGACGTTGAATTCACACTCACGACTGTCTAATTTCTTTGGCTTTGTCATTGTTATTCAAGCCGTTTATTGGTCGGATTGTGAGACTATCCAGCTTGGTATGAAACGTCTTATTTGTAGAAAAAGAAGATTTTGGGAAATATATCCGTCATTCGTCTTCTTTGTTGAATTTTTCCACAGATCCAATGTTTGTTTTTGGCACTGGTTACTACTGATGAGTTGAATTTGACGTTCATTGTTGAGCTGACATTACACAAGTCAGTATTTCATCTGCAGATGAGGATGTCCAAATGGCTTTGTAGCTAATAGATCATGGAAATTCTATACAATTCTGATGTCAGTGACGATAAATATGAATGGGACATTGATAATGAACTGAATGAATATACGGAACTTCTTGACAAAGACCGTATCATAGCATCAGATGAAGCTGATGATGAAATATGAGAAGAGACTACACATTCACGGGAACAAGTAGAAGAAAAAGAAGAGGATGAAGAAGAAGGAGAAGAAGATGAAGAAGAAGAAGAAGACGAAGACATCGGAGATTTGTTTGTTTCTAGAAGTGGACTACAATTTTCTAGTGAATCACCAAAAGGTGGGCGGCATTGACGTCGCAAGATTTTGAACGTAACACCTGGCCCACTGAATGATGGAAAAACAATAAAAACAATAACATAGTCATTTTTATTATTTATCTCACCGAAAATCGTGAGCGTCATTGTAGGAGAAACGAACAGGGAAGCCAAACGAGTAATTTCTTTGTAGAATGCAGCTCATTCTTCGAACAAAACGACATGGAGAGATATAAATGCATTATTAGCGGTTCTAGTAGGAGCTGGTTGAACTCATGGACATCGCACAAGTGTTTCCGATCTGTGGGGAGGTAATGTTGCCTTTCAGCAACCATTCTTATCTGTTGCCATGTCAAGAAACGGATTCTTGTGTATACGGAGATTCTTGCGATTTGACAACAGAGACACAAGAGCACAGAGTTGAAGAAACCAAGGACAAGCTACAAGCCATCAGGGTAGTATTCGTCAAATTTAAGTCTATCTTGTGCAACAACCTCCATCCTAGTGAATACGTGACTGTTGATGAACGATTCGCAACGTGCCGAGGAAACTGCCCTTTTAGGGTTTACATGAAGAGCAAGCCTGGCAAGTATTGCATTAAAATTTAGGTTTGTTCTGACGTGAAGACATCTTACTTATTACGGATCCAAATTTACACATGAATGGTGGACAATACCCGGGAAGTGAATCAAGGACAGAGGGTTGTCCTGGATCTGATGGAACCATTTCTGAATAGAGGTCATGGTGTAACAACAGATAATTTTTTCACCAGTTTTCCATTGGCTGCTGGACTACTAAAACGAAACAAGACATTGGTTGGTACATTACGTTCCAATAATAAGGAGATTCCGAACGAATTCTTGCCAAACAGAAAGAGAAAAGCTCAGTCTTCAATGTTTGGTTTCACAAATGACTTGACCCTAGTTTCCTATGTTCCAAAGAAGGGAAAGTCAGTAAGACTAGTCTCTACTTAGCATAATGAGAGACAAGTGAGTGGTGAAGAAAGTGAACACAAACCCGAAATCATACTGCACTACAACAAAACCACAGGTCCTGTAGATAATGGGGACAAAATGACAAGAGAATACAGTTGTGTTAGAGGAACGAGGCGGTGGCCACTAAGAATCTTCATGGAAATGATAGATATTGCAGCACTGAATGCATATATTCTGTAAACTCAAATATTTCCTGAATGACAGAAGAATAACCGAAGCCGATGTAAGCTCTTCACGACTGAACTGACATTTCGACTCAGCAAAGGCAACATGGAAGAAAGAGCCAAAAATATCAACGGTCTTCATAAAGATGTACAAGAGGCACTAAAACCTTACGGTATTGCAATTCCTACAGCAGAGATCCAGTCCCAGTGTTCCAAGTTACCAACGCCACAACGATGTGAAGGTTGCAAGAGAAACGAAGATAGGGAAACAAGATTCTGTTGTGAAACGTGCAAGAAACCTGTTTGTAATACACACAGAGAAGAAACTATGACTGCGAAGTTCATGCAGTGCAAAAATGCACTTGTCTGAAAAGTTGAAAAAAGTGTTGTTTTGCTGCAGTGACTGTTGAGGTATACAGATTTTTAATTTTCTGTTCGTTTAGTACTGAATTTGGTGAACGATATAAATTGTTTTTGTATTTTGTATCTATGATCTGATTAAATACTTCTAATAACCTGAAAAGCTGTTTTTTAATACTAAAGAAACCCATTCAATGGAAATAACGAAATCTGAGAACAAATATTACAATAAAACACAAAACTTTTTGGGGTAGTCCAAATACACAGCTTGGTAAAATAGAGGTGTAAGAAAGCTTGGTAACGGGAGGGTTAGGGCTGTTGGAGCGGTGTGGCCTATACATGTAGATGGCACGCTACCACACTGACTGGCGTTGTCTCCAGCAGCTGATATTCCAGTCTGCCACTGTGCCCGTTTACCGTGATGACGAAAGCGCGCTTCTGTGCTGAGTAGCTGCCGTGGCAGGCAGCCCACGTGAATGGCTCGGCGCAGCACTTAGCGAGATTAAAAAACGCGCGCCACTTAGCGGTCCGGGAGCGCGCATTACGCTCGGAAAACCGCATTGTTTGCGCCGAACGAGTCCTCCAATACAATTAAATAATGGATCGAGCATTCTCTTTTTTTCTCAGAAAAAAATTTCAAAAATAATTAGCGCCCTGACAACAGTGCATGTCGTATCCAACACAGGGGAGAGTATGTGGCACTGTGCATCGCACATCGCAGCTACCTCAAGGGTATCTCAGTTAGGCGTGCGTATGTCGCAGTGCTACCAAAGCGCCGTGCGTTGCCAGTCCGTAGTTTTATGCCACTAGGTTGCTCATACGAAAGTTTTAGACGTTGCAAAGGGTCACTGGAGATTATTCAAGGCCACGACATAAGTAAAAGCAATACTTATGCTGTTCCATAGCGTGACAACACTATCGGAACAACGGCGCATCTCAACCTCACTGTTGGTCTTGTGCGTAAGATGCGCTAGTTTACAGAGTAGCTTTATTCGCAGTGATGCAAGAGCATTTTAGTACGAGTGTTCCTTGTCCGAATGCACGAAGGCAGTGTCTTTTTTGTGTGCTCTGAAGGGACAAAACCTCCGTAGGAATTTTTGTTACTGTCAATGTTGACGTCGTAGAAACTTTGGATCATTTTCTGCGACAGATGCAAATATTGCGAGGTACGATGCCAACTGCAGCACTGACTATGGTGACTGAAAAACGTGACATCAGCGAGGATGTAGTGTAGGAAAGGGTTGGTTGTAGTTACCAGTGCTGTTGCCCGCAAAATGACATCTTGCATTCGTCACAAACCGGTCGCTGTCCCGGAAGCGTAGAAGTGGTCACGAGGGGTAATTTCAAGACCTTTGCCTCAGTTGCGGGTCTCAGGATATTAAGCCTTAGGACATTACTAGGGTAATAAAACGTAGCACTAAAAGTTGTTTTCCAGACACACAATATCGTGCTGCACGATAGTCCATGGTTTACTTTCTAACCTTATGACATGGCACTTTTTTTTCTATTAACAACAGCACGGACACTGAGCTTTTTATAGCAGAGTTAGCAAAACTAGGATTGGACCTTGAAGGAAAAGTGGAATATTTTTCTCAAATAGAAATACTACAGCATACTTTTATTTAAATGCGGATAAAATTTATATCCAACACATGTAACATATTCCCCATATAAGCATCTGTCTAATAGCGTCTAATTTGTTTGAATATGTGTAGTAAAACTGCTCTTTCAAAATGACATCGTTCTGGAGGAAATATAACAATCGATGACGACACAAGAACAAGAAGCCCATTTGGTAGCGGTGAGGTCCTTGAGTGGAGTGTCATTAAACATTGTCCAGTGAATTCCTTGAACCTACATGTCATAAATCTGACACGAGACATGAGATACATCGAATGGTTATTGTCACCAGGCACGGTTTCAGACTCCCACACAAATCTTGCGAAGGAATTGGATCGGCCGCGAGAAGAGGTCTTGAACAGCATGAAAGCGCCTCACAGCCAAAACTGTGTGCCACATAGGCGTAAAAAAACTGAGTTGGGTCGTGTCAGACATTTAACATGCGTATCTTCCGCTTCCTACCTTTTTGAATTGCTTATTTTTGACTCTGTGTGTGCAGAAGTTCATATGGTTTGATATTATTCGGTAATCAGTGCTACATGTTTAGGCAACTTTACTAAATTATTGTTAACGTTTCAGTTTGGAAGCTAGAGGAAGTACTAACGAGAGTACGATTCTGATAAATAAGCAGTCTGTTTAGTTCTGGTTCATCGGAAATATAGGACACTGTCGGAGGAATGAGTTTCATTGTTTCATATATTGGCACATTACGTCAACAATGAGACCTAGGCATTATTCTTAGAGTATATTTGTATGTTCAGTGGTAGATGAGTCAGTGTTGCAGGATTTGTGTTGTTGTGAGGGATCCACTTTACGTGGAGCCCGATTTTCTAATATATTTCATGAAAAATGGCATGTAATGATTATCACATGTGGAAGAGATTGTATCTTTGACACCACTGAACTAAAGATGTTGCCTGAGTGTCAGTTCTAGTATAATACCCGATTATCATCTGCATTTCTTTTTGGTATAGCAATTTGTAAAGGATCTGTGATCCCACGAACGTAGATGTTAATATCCGACGCCCAGGTCGATAGTAGGCATGAGTCGATTGTCAAGCGCTGCAGGAGGCAGAGAGACGAGTGTTGAGTACTGGGGAGTGTCGAGTGAGGAGTAGTGTGGGAATGATGGGCAAGAATGGTGGTCGAGTGGGTTGTAAACGGTGAAATTCACCGCAGCATGCCGAGTGAGCGCGTCCCCCTGGTCGTCGTGGGCTTCACCCTCACTAATACCGATTCGCGAGTGATATGAAACACAAAGTGACATGTGCCGAATTACGTGTTTCGTGTCAACCACGTCAGCCAGCAACAAGCATGGCTTTCAGTGAGGTTTGTCGCGAATGTTAAACCATCAGCATTGCGTGTGACGAAGTACTGAAAATCAACAACCAAGAAAAAGATATAACTGTGATTAGACGTGTAAGGCGAAGGTAGCAACTGCCTCAGAATTTGTGTGTTGGAAGAAAAAATATCAGTTTGTACATCGCAACCTTTGTGGTCCTTAGTGATCGACAAAGTTTCAATCATTCCAGTATTCAGTCTCAGAACAGCCGCACTCGGTTGAAATACCCTCGAAACCACAGCAGAAAAACCAATAGCCTATCATCAATTAAGCACACGGTCATATAATCAAAATAATTATCTTTTTGGCGGCTTCGATAAATTACACAAAGCCCAATGAAGGAATTTAATCGGGTGTGTTTCAAATTTTAGTGGCCAGTAGTGTATTTTTCCTCCTTGTAGTGCTATTTAAGTTTTTTGATACGGTTGTTGCTCTTCTATGCCGAGTAAATAATTTTTTTGTGGGTACCTCTAACTCGTTCCTGTGAGTACGTCCTTAGTTAAACTAGGTCAACACAATAAAATTTTTGCAGCTGGTTGCCTGCTTTTATCCTTTATTAAAACTGAAATACAGTTGGACTTCAGGCACGTTAAAGATTGTGACTGCAGAGGGTTGCTATCGATAACTACACCAATGGCGTGAGGTGTTCGTTTAATTCTTGGCCGAGGGGTGACGAAGAAGCTCCACCTTCCCATATCGAGACGAGACACCATTAGGTGGGAGCGGAAGGGTTTGGGAGGCCCCGAGGCGATGAACGGCCCGCCCCGGCCGGCACCGACGCCGCCGCTTCTGCCGCGCCGGCTCCCGGCATTTGCATTACGGCGGCGAGGCGTTCGGTAATTAGGCGGCGCTCTGTTCCGCGGAGCATGAATCACAGCCAGCCAGCAGGCAGCCGCGCCGGCGCCCCAGCTGCAGCCGGCCGGCGGATTTGCATGCGGGCTCCGCCGCCCTCTGGCACCGATGCCTCTCCAGCGATGCTGGGGGTAACTGCGCGGTGTGCTGCCCCACGACTCCCAGCCACAGAGGTGCACGTGTTACAGGCGTAGGTAGACGTGCCGCGTCTCCTTGGCGCAAATCCTTGGCAGTACCAATAAGAAGCGGAAAAGATCACTGCCTTTAAATACACCGGTGACAGGGACAGGAGACCCGAACGCAGGAGGCCACAAGGCAGAAAAGACACTGGTTGCACAAACCTTTCACCCACTTAACTTGCAGTTTATCAGAGAAACAGCAGGTGAACTCCGATGCAAAGGTTCCTCACACCCGACCGTGTACACGTCGCCAGCGCACCCAAAAGGGCACAGTCACGCAGCCACGCGCTCTGTCATCGGAGCCCTCGTTATCTTGAAACGTCCCCTTAGAAAAACTTTTGAATTACTGTGCTGATAAATCTCTTACATTATTTGATTTTCAAACAGCTGAGCAAAACTGAACGTACTCAGACATTTCGCTCTTTACCTATTATGATCAACACTAAACTGACACACAATCTGACTTTAAATAATCCTTACAAAATAATGGCCCTCACTAACATTAACCTACACCTTTCACAAATCACTTACCTCACAAAAATCTTCGTTACTCGAACTACTGCAACACAGCGAGCGCCACTACTGCCAGCTAAATGATAGATTCAAACTACTGAAGGCACTAACTGCTGATGGGCATAGTTAGCAAATGAAAGATTTTGATAGAGTACAAACAATGTAATAAGCTTAATAGAGTTAAAAAGTCCTAATATGTATAGCAGTTCATGACATCCATTCTTACAAATGTACTGTTTCTGATGGACACACGTTCAGACCATCCGCTCTCAAAACTCCGCCATCTCTCTCCCAACATCCAACACTGCTCATTTCCAACTGCGCAACGCTACGCGCTGTTAACAGCCAACAGCCCAACATTACGATAGCGAATATTACAACAATGCCACTACAATGACAGACAACAATGCAAACTAGCCACAGACTGCACACATCACAGCCACTGATTTTCATACAGAGCGCTGCGTGGCGTTACCAATATAAAAACCTAAACAGCCTACTTACAATCTCTGCACACACGGCGGCGAAATACCACTCCTCAGGTTAGGCGAGTTACTAGTCCATCATTCCCGCCTCCAGACGGAAAATTTAAAGACATCCGTTGCCGATTCCGCCAAGTAGTGACTCGGAACCACAGCCGTGGCCCCCGGGTGTTCACAGCCAGAGCTTACAGCCTTGTCGGGTAGGCTCGTGCCACTCTTCTCGCCCCGCCAGAATAGACCACGCGGCTTCTCGGAGCAACAGCCAACTCTCCACCGCCACGCCACGCCGCGGTCTCCTCATACGACATTCTCTGATTCCCGATTTTAAAAATCGACCGATCGACTCGTCACCGCTAGGCAACCAACCGGCAATCCCCTTACACAAGGCTAACAGGAACCAACGACTCGAAGATCGATAAGACCAGGCACGCCGCCAGAGGAGAATCTCAACAGAATCGTACGCAGCATAACGATAAATATGAAAGAATCAATTAATGATGAAACGGAAGGACTCAGAACAATCTTTACAGCGCGATATATGTTGAGAGCCGACACACGGCTCAGCTTCCGACCTCCAGTGAAGGCAGAGCCATTTTGGCTGTTCCTTCAGGCGTATTCGCGGATCCGATGATAGTGGCCTCTCTCCATGCACATGCTCTCTAGTATCCACTTTGCGAACTCTCTATTAGACAAATTATAAATTCATTTGTGAATGGACGCACAGGGTGCGGATCGGATTTGAAATAATGACTTCGCTCAAAAAAAAAAAAAAAAAAAAAAAAAAAAAACTGCCAAGTGGCCTATCATGAAGTGGTGCAAAACAGTTCCTTAACTGCTCCTTAAAGGACATACACTATGTGATCAAAAGTATCCGGATACCCCAAAAACTGACGTTTTTCATATTAGGTGCATTGTGCTGCCATCTGCTGCCAGGTACTCCAAACCAGCGACCTCCGTACTCATTAGACATCGTGAGAAAGCAGAATGGGGTGTTCCGTGGAACTCACGGACATCGAACGTGATCGGGTGATCGGGTGTCACTTGTGTCACACGTCTGCACTCGAGATTTTCACACTCCTAAACAACGCAAGGATCACTGTTTCCGAAGTGATAGTGAAATGGAAACGTGAAGGAACACGTACAGCACAAAAGCGTACAGGCCGACCTCGCCTGTTCGCTGACACAGACCACCGACAGCTGAGAAGGGAGGTCATGTGTAATAGGTAGACATGTATCCAGACCATCACACAGGAATTCCAAACTTCATCAGTATACGCTGCAAGTACCATAACAGAGTGGAGGTGAGATGAACTTGGATTTCATGGTCGACCATATGCTCATAGGCCTCACATCACGCCGTAAATCCCAAGCGACGCCTCACTTGGTGGAAGAAGCGTAAACATTGGACGAGTGAACAGCGGAAAAACGTTGTGTGAAGTAACGAATCACAGTACACTGTGTGGCGATCCGGTGGCGAATGTCCGGTGAACGTCTTATGCCAGCGTGTTTAGTGCCAACAGTAAAATTCGGAAGCGGTGTGGTTATGCTATGGTCGCGTTTTTCGTCGAGGGGGCTTGCACTCCTGGTTGTTTTGCATGGCACTATCACAGCACAGGCCTACACCTAAGGTTTAACCACCTTCTTGCTTGCCACTGCCGAAGAGCAATTATGGGATGGCCATTGCATCTTTCGACATGAGCGAGCACTTGTTCATAGTGCACGGGCTGACGCGGAATGATAATAACATCCCTGTAATGAACTGGCCTGCACACAGTCCTTGCATGCATCCTATAGAACACCTCTGGGATGCTTTGCAAAGCCGATTTCGTCTCAGGCCTCACTGACCGACATTGATACCTCTCCTCGGCGCTGCATTCCGTGAAGAATGGGCTGTCATTCCACAAGAAACCTTCCAGCACCGGACTGAATGTATGCCTGTGAGAGTGGAAGCCGTCATGAAGGCTAAATGTGGGTCAATACCATACTACATTCCAGCATTATTGATGGAGGCCGCCACGAACTTGTAAGTTATTTTCAGCCAGTTGCCGGATACTTTTGATCACATAGTGTACATGCTGTTTTAGAGATCTTAACAACTGCACTTTAAAACGACTGTAAATAAAGGGATCAGTATAAATGATACAATTAGACGGCGGTGCATTTTACATTATCACATCAAAATGATTGTTAAAAAAACGGTGCAATTAATTTTGCAGCTCAAAACTGTTCGGATAGCAGAGCAGGCTGGCAGCCAAAGCATTCAGTGCCTCACTAATACCTCACTAAATGAAGAACAAAATTCGTTTCCTAATCCTGTTACTAGTTTTGTAAAGTGACCTAATATAAACTTCAGAGTCCACAACACAAAAATACTTCGTGATACCGCCTAAATCCCATGCTTACATCTCTCGTACAGTTAGTAACTTTTGCCTTTGCTTCTCTATACCAGTTAGAAACCACGAAGACCAACCTGCCTGTGCTGTTTACCTACGCGGATTCTTCACTAAGCCATGTCTCAGGGTGAAGTGTACTTTTCGCTCTCCAGACAACAACTTTCATACATTCTTTGGAAGAAGAAATCTCCGTTTCACTCTATACTACTGATTTATCACCTTTACTGTTTAGATTTCTTCTTTTATGCCATTATTGAGTACCATCCTAAAAGTTTTTAGACTATTAACACGTAAAATCTGGTAAAGTCAGCCTAAACCAGGACTTTGGAGTCAATTTACCAGATAGGCCTACAACGTGTTAATGGTCTGAGAACGTTTAGCGTTTTACTCAGTAACGGCATAAAAGTCGAAATATAGACAGTACAGTATGCAAATTGCGGTTCATTCTTTCAAAAAATTCTGCTTCATTTTCATCCAATGGTTCCGTCCCATGTGTCTCGCAAAGTTATCTACGCTGTCGTTTGCTGTCGCTGTTACTGACTTCCTCCTAGGTGTACTGTCACTGGCTTCTTAATACAATACCGACTTCACAGTTTTCGATACTATTGTGAAAAGTCTCTACAAGAGCTGTTTCATGGCACTACCTCAATCGTGACAGCTGTTTTGCAGCATCCTTTCGATTTAAATTATATTCTTAATTAAGTTCCGTTTCGCTAAGATGGTGCTGTTCTCTTTTTTCTGTGACCAGACTGAAAAGTGAGCCGGCCGTTGTGGCTCTTGGCTTCAGCCCGGAACCGCGCTGCTGTTACGGTCGCAGGTTCGAATCCTGCCTCGGGCAGGGATGTGTGTGATGTCCTTAGGTTAGTTAAGTTTAAGTAGTTCTATGTATAGGGGACTGATGACCACAGATGTTAAGTCCAATAGTGCTCAGAGCCATTTGGCCCATTTTTGAACTGAACAGTGGAACTATCTCGTATTTTAGATATTAATGTAATGTAAATAACTTGCGGTCAGCATATTCACTGGGAATTATTTCACTTTTGACTCTTTAATGCAAGCAACTTGTACTCTAAGTCTTTATTAGTGTTTATTTCACAATATCCATTTATCTGGGTTATATGGGAGGCCCTGCCTTGCTCCTTTCTGTTACTAGCAGTGCGGGGCTTCTACATTGGTGCAGGGTAACCAACTTTGGGATCCTGTCAGTAAGCAACGAGCTTTATCCTCACTGTTCGAGGGTAGGCTTTGTGTAAAGTTGGTGGGAGAAGGGACACTCTGGTCACTTCCGCTCACCTGGGACCTCCCTCGCCAGTGACTACCCTGGAGGCACTTTGTCCTGGGCTTCTGGTGAGTTCACTTCGTAGCCGTCAGGCGCTCTCTTGGTCTCGTTAATTTCGCTTGTGAAATGTGTAAGTTTGTTTCAGACTAACTGAAGTGGTCTCTTATTTTCTCTTCCAGTTATTAATAGTGAAGCGTTGCGTTTACACGTTTGCGGTAAATGTTAGGAGAGTCACATTTAATAATTACTTAGAAGTCGGAATGTTCCTACAGAACAATGCGTGGTGGAGAACGGTCTGTTATGTCATGGGTACATTGGTCTGAAGCCATTTTAATTTGGGCGAATGTGCGAATAATTATGTTTTCGTATGCGATGACAATCTGTTCTTTCCCTGAATTTTTTTCCCCTGTTTGCGATGTAGATAAATCATTACCAGTTGATCTGTTTCCACGTGTGTGTTGATGACTTGTAACTAACCCTCAGCTCAGAACTCACTTGCTGAATGAGTAAACTCTTTCTTCAATATCATGTTAGCGTGAGTGATGGCTATTTTGCAACCTGCCTGAATGATAATTTGCATTTTCTGTTCTTGGTTAGCGAGTTCTTTTGTTAGTCAGAGCCATGTGACATTCACTTGATGAACCATTAGTTACTGGGTGTTTAGGTATTGAAATTTACATTTAATTGAATATTTGTTTGATTTGTGGGTGCAGTTCACTTTCGCGTATAGATTTCACAGTTTCTTTTTTTTCATTTCAATCGCGTTTTCATGGTTCTGTTTCCATTCAGCAGGTACTCTTACGCGTTTTCCCTATGAACAGAATTGTGTTCAGATCATCTTTCTCTGAATTCAGATTTAATATTGACTACGCGGTCGGTACAAACCTCCTTACCGCAGTTTCATTTATGTAGCGTTGGTTAAGTTCTGCTCCAAGCACGGCTTGTGTTGTGTGTATGTGAATAATGTACCTTCCGTTCCCCACTCTTTCCTCAAGACGTTTCCGAATAGACTATGAAATAGTGAATTACTTGGTCATCATTAAATTTTGTTTGAGCCCAGCAAGATTTTGTTTACATTGTCTTTCCTTGAACCCACCGTCTTGGCTTCATTAATAAATAATTTTGTTAAAGTTTAATCCCCATGTGTTCCGCATATCCAATCGAAGCTCGTTTACTGAACCATTTTATCTGAAAATTTTTCTCCTTTATTAATTCTGTGTGGCTGGATGATTTAAGCTTTTTGATCAGTCGCAGAATGAACCCTGAAAGCAGCTTATCTACATGTGCATCCATACCCCGCCAGCCACCTGACGGTGTGTGGCAAAGGGTACTTTGAGTACCTCTTTCGGTTTTCCCTTCTATTCCAGTCTCGTATTGTTCGTGGAAAGAAAGATTGTCGGTATGCCTCCTTGTGGGCGCTAATCTCTCTGATTGTATCCTCATGGTCTCTTCGCGAGATGTACATAGGAGGGAGCAAAGGACTCCTCGGTGAAGGGATGTTCTCGAATCTTCAACAAAAGCCCGTACTGACCTTTTGAGCGTCCCTCCTACAAAGTCTTCCATTTGAGATAATCTATCTTCTCCGTAACGCTTTCGAGATGACTAAATGATCCTGTAACGAAGCGCGCTGCTCTCCGTTGGATCTTCTCTATCTCTTCTAACAACCCTATCTATACGGATCCCACACTGGTGAGCAATATTCAAGCAGTGGTCGAGCAAGTGTACTGTAACCTACTTCCTTTGTTCTCGGATTGCATTTCCTTAGGATTCTTCCAATGAATCTCAGTCTGGCATCTGCTTTACCGACGATCAACTTCAAATGATCATTCCATTGTAAATTCCTTCTAATGCGTACTCTCAGATAATTTATGGAATTAACTGCTTCCAGTTGCTGACCTGCTATATTGTAGCTAAATGATAGAGGCTCTTTCTTTCTATGTATTCGCAGCACATTACACTTCTCTACATTGAAATTCAATTGCCTTTCCCTGCACCATGCGTCAATGAGTTGCAGATCCTCCTGCATTTCAGTACAATTTTCCATTGTTACAACCTCTCTATATACCACAGCATCATCCGCCAAAAGCCTCAGTGAACTGAGGTCATTTACGTATATTGTGAATGGCAACGGTCATACGACACTCCCCTCCGGCACACCTGAAATCTCTCTTACTTCGGATGACTCTGACCTCGAAGGCACAGAACTGAACGAAATAGTGCTTAGAATAACACTCTATCGTAACAAAACACAGTGACCATTCTACCACAAATGATATTTTAATAGACGGAAACAAAGCAACAGTATGTCGATAATGCATGGGGGAAATTATACGTAAGCCGGCCGGTGTGGCCGTGCGCTTCTAGGCACTTCAGTCTGGAACAGCGTGACCGCTACGGTTGGAGGTTCGAATCCTGCCTCGGGCATGGACGTGTGTGATGTCCTTAGGTTAGGTAGTTTAAATAGTTCTAAGTTCTAGGGGACTGATGACCTCAGCAGTTTAAGTCTCATAGTGCCCAGAGCAATTTTGAAATTATACGTAATTCAGTGGCGCCAGTGTGTAATTACATTTTCAATCAACAGTGCCAAAAACCCTGTGCTTAAATTAGTTGTAATGGCGCCAGTCATACATATCCAAACACCTGACACTAGTTATAATAATCTTACTAGTGCAGGTGCGAGACTTCGATGATATGGTTAAAACAAAGTGGAAGAGAACAATGTGCATTCACTTTCTCATTCAAGCAGTCCAGTGACCAAAGCCACGGTAATTACATTATAAAACGACGATATCGGCTTGTCAATGTCATAACACGCCTTTCGCCAAGGATATTGTATCAGAGGCGTACAATTTGGTGCATAAAATCGAATGTAAGTTGCAGAGTTAAGTGTGACGATGAAGTAAGGGTCATGTGTTTACTCGTGGTTTGGCACATAGCAGTCTTACAAAGCAACAGTCCTTCTGATGTAGAACTTGCTCTGCCTAAAGAAGTAAACATCAAGAGGATGTTGCTTGCGGTGCAAATATCTTTAGTATATAAACCTTGGTGGGAAAACTTGCTTCTAGAAGGGTAATATGTGTATTACCTGACCAGGAATCACACAGCTTGTGACACGTTTACTGAGAACTGAAGTTACAAAACGTTTCATGCATTCTTTAGTCATTTTTCCACAATAACTTGCCTCCACGTGACTGTGTCGTGTTTCAAGTTTCTTTGAAGTATCTGGACGGTAAGTGCCTTGTACCTCTTGAAAATAGGTGTACAACTAATTTGCTAGTCTGTCATTAACAAAGCCACATAAGTAGGGGGGCAATGACCTTGCCGCAGTGGATCCACCGGTTCCCCTGAGATCACCGAAGGTAAGCGCTGTCGGGCGTGGTCGGCACTTGGATGGGTGACCATCCAGGCCGCCATGCGCTGTTGCCATTTTCCGGGGTGCACTCAGCCTCGTGATGCCAACTGAGCAGCTACTCGACCGAACAGTAGCGGGTTCGGTCAAGAATACCATCAGAACGACCGGGAGAGCGGTGTGCTGACCCCACGCCCCTCCTACCTGCATCCTCCACTGAGGTGACACGGCGGTCGGATAGTCCCGGTAGGCCAATCGTGTCCTGAAGATGGAGTGCTTTTTTTAAAAAGAAAAAAAAACATCAGTGGGGGTTCAACTTTAGGCAGCCTACAGCACACTAACTATAGTTTTGTCTGAAGTGAGAGGCGACGTTGATGATGCAGATATTTCATAATGGAATTGACTCTGGTGACTGTTTCAAACATTCCCTCCTGCACGGCCCGCTCTGTTATAAACACGTTCAATTCCTCCACAAACAGCCATGTCTTCTGATCAGCACTATTGTCGTCTTCTGTGTCATGTGTGGCAGATGTAATAATGTGTCTGAATGAAATGCCACATTCATCCTTAAGACCGTCGGTAAAAGAAATCGAAGCTTAAAAGTTTCCAAGTCAACCATTTAGACGCTTCTACCGACCACATTTGCAGATGCCAATAGGGTGTAGATCCATACGACCTTGTTCTATTACATAGCGATATTACACGCTATTTTATGGTTTGTAATTGCGACAGTCTGTTTCCTTTGAAACTAGCTCCTCCTTACCTTTTGCTAGACGCATAATTTAGAATTAATCTGCAATTTTACCTACATTTTATGCCACAGAAATTGAAGCCAATACTGTAATAGTTGTTCTCTAACAAACTGTCATCCATTTCTTCTAGTACACCGGGTCTCGTCTCTTGCGGTCGAGATAGTTCGTACTTACTTTGACTAGACCGTTCCTGCGGGACCGTTCCTGTTGCTCTTGAGATGAAAGTTGTTTACTGCTTCAACAGATGCCTTCACGTTCAGGTTTTTTCTGTCCTTTAAAATCAGTATACCGATAAAGTGTAACGTCATGTATTTCTGTGTCTACATTTCTGAGTTATTATGATATATAGTATATCCGTGAAGTCTCTAATGCCGACCCCGATTTCATAACATTTGCACCACATTCGTGGCATTAGTTCTCTTCGTGATATCATGGTACACAGCTTGCACAGTAACCCGCATGCAATAATACACATTCGTACTGCAGTTATACCATTCACGCCACTCAGTCCTTGTTAATGATGGCGCTAGCGGGCAGGTGCGGACTTTTGCATGGAAATGGCACACACCACTGCTGGTTTTATGATAGACAGTTAGTCTAAGCGTGTTTTCGAGGGGTGCCGTATGTTCGAGGTCAACGTTGTCTCTTGGAAGAGGGATTTCAGGAAACGTTTATGTTCCTTTGGAACTCCCTGCACAGAAACTTTATACAAAGCACCTTAATCCGTACACAGTTTCATACCGGAGAGTTACGACAGAGACCATAGCCCTTGTTACACTACTGGCCATTAAAATTGCTACGCCACGAAGATGACGTGCTACAGATTCGAAATTTGACCGACAGGAAGAAGATGCTGTGATATGCAAATGATATTCTTTTCAGAGCAGTCACACAAGCTTGGCGCCGGTGTCGACACCTACAACGTGCTGATATGAGGGAAGTTTCAACGGATTTCTCATACAAAAACAGTGCCTGACCGGCGTTGCCTGGCGAAACGTTGTTGTAAAACCTCGTGTAAGAGGAAGAAATGCGTATCATCACGTTTCCGACTTTGATAAAGGTCGGATTGTAGACTATCGCGATTTTGGTTTATCGTGTCGCGACATTGCTCCTCGCGTTGGTCGAGATCCAATGACTGTTAGCAGAATCTGGAATGGGTTGGTTCAGGAGAGTAATACGGAATGCCGTGCTGGATCCCAACGGCCTCATATCACTAGCTGTCGAGATGACAGGCATCTTGTCCGCATGGCTGTAACGGATCGTGCAGCCACGTCACGATCCCTGAGTCAACAGATGGGGACATTTTCAAGACAACAACCATCTGCACCAACAGTTCGACGACGTTTGCAGCAGCATGGACTATCAGCTCGGAGAGCAAGGGTGCGGTTACCCTTGACGCTGCATCACAGACAGAAGCGCCTGCGATGTGGTACTCAACGACGAACCTGGGTGCACGAAAGGCAAAACGTCATTTTTTCGGATGACTCAAGGTTCTGTTTACAGCATCATTATGGTCGCATCCGTGTGATGAACTGTGGTATCGTGTTGATGCTGCATGGGCACCTGTACCTGTACGCGCCATCCAAGCTCTTTTTAATTCAATACCCAGGAGTATCAATGCCGTTATTACGGCCAGAGGTGGTTGTTCTGGGTACTGATTTCTCAGGATAAATGAACCGAAGTTGCGTGAAAATGTAATCACATGTCAGTTCTAGTATAATATATTTGGCCAATGAATAACCGTCTATCATCTGAATTTCTTTTTGGTGCAGCAATTTTAATGGCCAGTTGTGTATTTCGCCTCGGGTGACGGATTTCACTGTGTCCCGACAGGGAACACGTGAATAACGAAATTTACTGCCGGACGTACCTACACGATATCTGCCTTATTTGATAGTTTGCCTGGTGTTGATAAAAATGGTTTAAATGGCTCTGAGCACTATGGGACTTAACGTCTGAGGTCATCAGTCCCCTAGAACTTTGGGCTACTTAAACCTAACTGACTTAAGGATATTACACACATCCATGCCCGAGGCAGGATTGGAACCTGCGACCGTAGCGTTCGCGCGGTTCCCGACTGTCCGCTCTAGAACCGCTTGGCGACTCCGGACGGCCCTGGTGTTGGTGCCCCAGTGTTTATGTCAGGGCCGGCCACGGCGTGCGAAACTTCACACTGGGAGAGCGTACGGGCCAGTGTCGAGCCACGGCTCTGCCTGTGTCGCCTTTGCTCGCTCCTTCGAGAAAGCACTCAGTACAGCACATTTCATTGAGTATTACGGCGTGGCAATTTTAGGTCGCCACAACGCTCTTAAGTTGGAAAGAATCTTTCTGTCAGCTGTGTTTCTTCTTGGCTTTGGGCTCGTGGTATGAAGTACGTTCAAGGGTCCACTGGACGTTTATGTAAAAGAGACGCTGCAGCGACCTATCCTCACAACCTCTTAAAAATCAATTTGGATGCCTGGTGAGAGAGAAGAGAATTTTGAATATACACTCATGTTCATAAATTAAGGATAATTGCGGCAGGTGGTGCCACACCTTGTACTGACCTTACGACTTATTTTAGAAGAAAGATTTAGGAAAGGCAAACCTACGTTTCTAGCACTTGTAGACTTAGAGAAAGCTTTTGACAATGTTGACTGTAGTACTCTCGTTCAAATTCTCAAGGTGACAAGGGTAAAATACCGGGATCGAAAGGCTATTGACCAGATGGCAGTTATAAGAGTCGGGGGACGCGAAAGGGAGGCAGCGGTTGGGAAGGGAGTGAGACAGGGTTGTAACCTCTCCCCGATGTTATTCGATCTCTATATTGAGCAAGAAGTAAACGAAACAAAAGAAAAATTCGGAGTAGGTATTAAAATCCATGGAGAAGGAATAAATACTTTGAGGTTCGCCGATGAGATTGTAATTCTATCAGAGACAGCAAAGGACTTCGACGAGCAGATGAACGGAATGGACAGTGTCTTGAAAGGAGGATATAAGAGGAACATCAAAAAAAGCAAAACGAGGATAATGGAATGTAGTCGAATTAAGTCGGGTGATGCTGAGGGAATTAGAATAGGAAATGAGGCACTTAAAGTAGTAAAGAAGTTTTGCTATGTGGGGAGCAAAATAACTGATGATGTCGAAGTAGAGAGGATATAAAATGTAGACTGGCAATGGCAGGGAAAGCGTTTCTGAAGAAGAGAAATCTGTTAACATCGAGTATAGATTTAAGCGTCAGGAAGTCATTTCTGAAAGTATTTGTATGGAGTGTAGCCATGTATGGAAGTGAAACATGGACGATAAATAGTTTAGACAAGAAGAGAACAGAAGCTTTCGAAATGTGGTGCTGCAGAAGAATGCTGAAGGTTAGATGGGTAGATCACATAACTAATGATGAAGTATTGAATAGAATTGGGGAAAAGAGGAGTATGTGGCACAACTTGACAAAAAGAAGGGACCGGTTAGTAGGACATGTTCTGAGGCACCAAGTGATCACAAATTTAGCATTGGAGGGCAGCGTGGAGGGTAAAAATCGTAGAGGGATACCAAGAGATGAATACACTAAACAGATTCAGAATGATGTGGGCTGCAGTAAGTACTGGGAGATGAAAATGCTTGCACATAATGGGGTAGCATGGAGAGCTGCATCAAACCAGTCTCAGGACTGAAGCCCACAACAAGAACAACGGTGCCACACAACGTGGCACTACGCAAAACTGGCGCTAATAGCATAGGCACATAGGGAACACACACGATACAGATCTGTGAGTCCACGGTATTGGTGATAAGTTCAGAGTACCGTCCCGAAACACATGTGTTACAAAACGCCACTGTTACCTGCGCGTGTACCCCTACATCAATATGGGCTATGATCTCCATGCACACGAACATAATCCGCACAACGGGTTGGCATACTGTGGATTAGGTGGTCAAGCACTTGCTGGGATATAGCCTCCCACTCTTGCACCATTGCCTGTCGGAGCTGCTGAAGTGTCCTAGGGGCTCGAAGACGTGAAGCGATTCGTCGACCGAGACCATCCCAGGCGTGGTCGATGGGGTCTAGGTCTGTATAACAGGCTGGCTTCTCCATTCACCTGATATCTTCTGTTTCAAGTTACTCCAAGATGGCAGCTGGGTGGGGCCGTGCTTATCATCCATCAGGAGGAAGGTGGACCCACTCTACCCCTGAAAAGGCGGACATACTGATGCAAATTGACGTCCTAATACACCTGACCTGTTACAGTTCCTCTGCTGTCAGAGACATGTAGGGGTGTACGTGTACGAATCATAATCCTGCCCCACACCATCATACCACGACATCCATACCGGCCCCTTTCAAGGACATTAAGGGGTTGGTATCTGGTTCTAGGCTCACGCCAGATAAAAACCCGGCGAGAACCACCGTTCAGACGACACCTGGACTCGTCCTTGAAAATAATCTGGAATTACTGTTCTAATGACCATGTACTGTGATCATGACACCATGTTTTACGGGCGAATAAACCATGTGGTATTGTACACTGTGGACGTCCCGTACTGTAGCGCCTGGACAGGTTTCTTGACTGCTGGAATCGTTGTCATAATCTTGAGAACACACTTTGTGGCACACGGAGGGCCCGTGCTATGACCTGCTGTATTTGACCAGCTTCCAGTCGTCCTAGTATTCTACATCTCATATCGTCATCAATATGTCTTTTGTGAGCCATTTTCTACACGCAGTCACCATTAGCACGTCTGAAAACGTCTGCACACATACTCTCTTCACCGTATTCTGACATTCATCAACACACCTCTGCGTATGTGGACTGCTCCCAGTGCCACCGTGCGACGACCACAGGTCAGATGCACAGCATGGTCATGTCCTGAGGGGATTTAAACCCGAAAACCGTCCACCAGAGCGTTGTTTCGTCATGTATCAGCATTATCCTTAATTTATGAGCATTATGGTACATCATGCAGTCGCATAACCGACGGGTACTGCAGATTCATTGGGAACAATATCACAATACGTTGCAAAATGAATTTAAAGATTTAGTTGGCATTGAAAGAGCAAAGAATCAGCATTTGATTCAGTGTTCAGTACATCAAGAAGCACTCTGTGCTAAATTTTCAGGCATGCAGTATGTGAAGATATTGGTATGAATGGTAAAATTTCTAACGTTTCAGCCATTATTATACTGTTAGTCGCAACTGTTTTCGATGGAACCGAACGAAAAGTATGTATTATTGCAGGGCATGTTGGTTGATTCGAGGGGCAAGCCCCGAACAATTTTTCTACCTTAAACTCGTTATTATTTAATTCATGAAGGAGAAGGGCGTACAGGAATGAAAATTAGAATATGCAGCTTGGGTTGCAGACCTTGCATTTGAAATTCACTTCACTGCACGTTGCTCACAGAAACGTGTAGAAAGGTCAGGAACAAATCCTTTCTGGTTTTGTGGGGATGCACTTAAAAAATCCCGTTGAAGGAGAGATACATTTTGATGAACACATTTCAGTTTGCTAAGCTCACTAGCATTAAAGAAAACGCAAGGTTCGAAGAATTAACTGTGACCTTGAAGGAATTGCAAGAATAGTCTCCTAAACCTATTCAGGACGCTCGCAGTTTTACTTCTGTTTTTGAGAGACCGTTCACTGTTAGTGCTGAAAGTGACCCGGTGCATGTGTCGATATAACTGACTGACCTGGATGGAAACTCCCGTTTTAAAAAGAAACACCTTTACGTTGAAACTGTTCAGAACTGCTACATTGCTTTCCTCAGTTAAAGTTCCTACGTCTCCATAATGCTGCTGAAACGTCCCCTTTGAAAAATTTATACAAGACTGTGCTTAAACTGACACACAAGATTTTTTTAGCGCAACGAAATCTGACTTTCAATAATCCCTACGAAAGAATGGCCCTCACTAACATTAACCTATACGTTTCACAAATCACTTACCTCACAAAAATCTTCGTTACTCAAGCTACTGCAATACCGCGAGCGCCACTACTGCCAGCTAAATAAAAGATTCAAACTACTGAAGGCACTAACTACTGACAGGCATAGTTAGCAAATGAAAGATTTAATAGAGAACAAACAATGTATTTACCTTTATATTCATAATATAATATATAGAGAGATGGCGGAGTTTTGAAATTTGTAAGAATTGGTGTCATGAACTGATATATATATATATATATATATATATATATATATATATATATATATATATATATATATATATATATATATCAGTTCATGACACCAATTCTTACAAATTTCAAAACTCCGCCATCTCTCTACCCACGTCCACCACAGCTGGCGGCTCACCTCCAACTGCGCAACGCTACGCGCTGTTAGTATCCAGCTGCCGCTGCCCAACACTACAATGGCAGACAACAATGCAGACTAAACACAGACTGCACACGGCACAGCCAGTGATTTTTTCATACCGAGCGCTATGTGGCGTTACCAATAAGAAAACCTAAACAGCCTACTTACATAGCCCCCATGCTCACCACAAAAAATTTTTACAAATTGTTTTGGGCAGTGGTCAATAATGATTTGATAAAATTTTTCATAATTACTATAACAAAGATATCAAATGCACACACTTATTGATACAATGTTGGTCAAAAGCTAAAATTTTCTCACAGTCCATATAGACATTCCTGATCATTCATGAAAGTAAAATTGCAGTGTTTTTCTCAAAGTCTGAGTAGTAAAAGAAAATGCACACAGAAGTAGTGGATTTCCATGCAGTCTTGAAGAAGTAGTGTTGTCCTTTCAACGAAAGAAAGTGCTGACTCTCGACATGCAGACAGGTAATGGGCCACAGCAGAGTCAGTCGACGTTGAAGACTATCGGTAGGTAGGTCACCACAGAGCAGACCCACTGTAGTCCTGGTAGAGATTACTATTGGAGGGCCACCAGAGGTGCAGATCCACTGCAGTCCTTGTAGAAATAATGGTATTGGTGGGTCATCAAAGGTGTAGACCCACTGTAGTCCTTGTAGAGATGGCCAGCAGCCATCTGTTGCGAATGTGCAGGTGCACAATCCCCCTCGAAGAGTCTTGCGAAGAATATAGCAAGTCCATAAACCACCACTTGTCCAATCACAAAGAATTTGTTTGAAATGTCCTTAGAACCAGCAATGCTGTTATCCAGTCCCTTGCTGAATTATTAACACGTGTGCAAACACTATCAATCCCTACTTCTCACATATTGTCCATATACTATGACCAACAGAAACGTGTGCAGTGAAATGTAATTTACAAGTTACTTAATTTGATGAACTGGTGTCAATTACAATTTTATAACATGAGAATACAATAACAAAGGTACAAAAAATATCATTAAAGAACATAATAGTATAGATAACATTTGCAGTAATACAGGCTTTACAAAAGAATCGAAATAACATATACATCAGTGTTACAAAAATTACGACATAAGTACATACATAAAAGATCAGTAACTTTTGAAACATCAACTTCACACATGAGCATTAAAACAAAACACAATAAATAATGTCTGAACATATTTACAAAGAAAATAACATAGTATTTGAAAAATTCTACAACATAAGTCTTATCAGATAAACAGACAGGAAGACAGGAAGAACATAAATACACAAGGGTACACAAACACATAGTGGGATAACACAAGGAAAGGGCAGGGTTTGTTTCACTGTATTATTTTGCAACCAAAACTTTCTTTACTTCTCGGAGATCTCCCTTCGTTCTTCATTATTTCCAAAAAGTCCTGTCTATACAAGCTTTCTGTACTTTTCTCATTCTCTTTCAAAAATAGTTTTTCTCCACTATACACTACTTTTTTTGCCCAAATCATTTTCATATAGCTTCTCAATGCTTCTCTTCCAATTCATCATAGTTAGTTTCTTATATAGTCTACCCCCTCTTAAGCTAACTTAAAATCTACTGAGCTCAAATGCTAAACTAAGGGACGACGCAATGCAGCAGCACAAAACGATTAACACAAACAGCAATGAATAAAAAATGCAAGTAAGCATAGCAAGCAGCAATAAGTGTAATAACTTATACCTAAACATGACAAACCCACAAGCAGAAAAAATAGTACACTAAAGACAACAATGCAGATAAGGGAAAGTTATAATCACATCTTAATGACTATGTAATTAAAGTGGTGCACCACAACTTATTCTACTAAACAAATTACCAAGTACTTGAAAAGAAAATTATGTATGCAGTTCCTGTTACTAGTCCCTTCTTATTGTTCTTTCCTTTCCAAGTGCTCCTTTTTTTTTTTTTTTTTTTTGAAGAATGTGGATCATAAAATTATTATTTAACAGACCTGTTGACAGAAAGTTTTCACATTAGCAAATGCATTTAATTTTATTTTATAAAACCAATGCTGCAACACAGCTGGAAAACAGATATCAAATGAAATAAGCAACTATGGACAAAGCATAAAAATATCATTCAATAGTCATATGACATTTCATAAGTTAGTAGAATTCTCTCAACTCTCGTAGAAAGAAGTTTGTTATAATCAGGTGTCAGATGTAAGTATCTTTCACAGTAATGAGTGTATCGTTTTTGCGATGCTTTCTACAAAGGAATCTCAATAGCGAGGATAATGGCCTCTTTTTTTCACCTGTGCCTCTGACAGGCACACACTAATGGCTTTCTTTTGTCAGGTGGCTGTCGCGCAGCAGGGTGCCCACGACGCATTACATGCAGGTGGTCACTTAACTGTCTTATCGAAATATTTACGACACCACTTTCTGCTACAGTGGCAGTCTCATATAAAAAAAATTCACAGGTCAAGAATTTGCGTTACAAATCTGTAGAAATAAAATCATTTAAACATAATTGTGTCCAAAAAATTTTCGCCAGCATAGTGATACATTCACGCATATACACTCATTTCATAACTCTTAAAGTACGATTCTCGGTTTCCAACATCGTTTTTCACAAATCAGAGTCCCTAACCACTACTCATTATTTCTTACCTTATTACACATATATATATTCGTCGACACTTCTTCAATATTTCATCGTAACAGATACGTAGCATAGCCAAATAACTCATATAGCATCAGCTTAAACATACCTCAGCAGCATAATTCACATCGTCATCGTAATAATAACATCATAACACCACATTCAAATTCTCAAAATCTCCGTAGCTTCCTCCAATAATTTCAAAACCTAAAAAAAAATTCTCTGCTCATGTCAAAAGAGTCATCTACCTCAAACGTACTTTAAAAATCATGATCTCATACCCAATTATGTCATAAAAAGCTCTCATAGTATCACAATGGTTCCGAAAAAATGTGAACAGTACAGACAAAATACAATTTCGTAAGTGTGAAGTTATCCAACAGTGTAATTACGCAAACATGTGTCACTGATGTAGTAAAATGAATGTTTGTCTCTCCCAGTTAAATGATCAGATAGCTGTGTAATTAATGTGTTAGAGAAATACGGTACCGATGTGTAAAGTTGTATAAGCAAATATCATATTAGCTAGGGCTCCTTGTGCTTGCCACACACATGGTATACAAAGTAGGCGTGTACCCCCCTGAGGATTAATGTAATTATATCCTCAGGTGTTACAGATTACAGCAATGGAATGAAATGTATCACGGAAATCTTTCTTTGTAATTCAAATATGTTGAAAAATAAATAGTTTAATGTGTGTCCTGTAGCGCTAAATGTGCGTCTTGCTGTAAGACAATCACTGTGGAAGTGTCGTAGTTATTGTCCTCCGAAAGCTTGCAAGGTCTCATGATTTTCATGAACAATAGTTTGCAGTTCCTCTATGGCTGCTTCGTGATTCTGTAATGCATTTTCATGCCGCGAAAAAATAGGTTGGAAATGCTCACAAATTTGTGTTTTTACGTCATTAGAGACTTTTTGACATTTCGATTCGATGTTATGTAACTCATTAGTTAAATCTTCACGTGTTTGTTCAAGTGTGATGTCTAACTTTTGAAGCTTTTGTTCCATTGTGTCTAACGTTTGAAGCTTTTGTTCCATTGTGTCTAACGTTTGAAGCTTTTGTTCCATTGTGTCTAACGTTTGAAGCTTTTGCTGTGTTTGTCTCTGATTTTGTTCCATTGTGTCTAACTTTTGAAGCTTTTGTCCCATTTGTTGCATTAATTGTAATAACAGTGCACTGGTGTCTGAAACATCTTCCTTAGTGCTATTCGGCAATGCATTTGAACCGCCAATATTCGCAGTTTTAAAAACAGAAAATGTGTCCTGATTTATTTGAGAAAACGGTGAGGATACAAAACCTGAATCTACAGTATTTGCAAGATGTGTCCTGTCATTTCGGAATCGTGAGGCGAGCTGTTGCCGACCGATCGATCGATAATGCTTCCCTGTTCACTAACTGTTTCACTGCCTACACCATTATTTGCAGCCCGCTCCATTTCCCTATGCGCTATTACCAGATTACTACTTTGAACGTTAGTGAATTCATTACATGGTGACGCTAACACACTGCTTTCGTCTTCACTGTCATTTCTCAGTTTACTTTGGGGCCTAGTGTTAAGTTTTTCACACGCCATTATTGTCACAATTTTTCACACGACAACACAGAAAAACACATTTTGAAGAACAAAAATAAGAGAACACATTAACATAGCACTGAAAATAATATCTAGTTAATTGCAAGCGCAGCTGCGAAATACTTCGTGCAAAACTACATGCATGCCACAACTATTTTACTGTACAACAATGAAAGACTACAACTACAAAGGAAATTCTCTCTATGATTACGCGTTAGCAATAAACAAAGGCTACACTAACTACACAAACTACAAGAAAAAATCAGAAGATTCCAGTGAGGTATCCTTGGCTAAGGGTCGATATATGAAACGTCCCCTTTGAAATATTTATACAAGACTGTGCTTAAACTGACACACAAGATTTTTTTAGCGCAACGCAATCTGACTTTCAATAATCCCTACGAAAGAATGGCCCTGGCTAACATTAACCTATACGTTTCACAAATCACTTACCTCACAAAAATCTTCGTTATTCAAGCTACTGCAATACCGCGAGCGCCACTACTGCCAGCTAAATAAAAGATTCAAACTACTGAAGGCACTAACTACTGACAGGCATAGTTAGCAAATGAAAGATTTTAATAGAGAACAAACAATGTATTTACCTTTATATTCATAATATATATATATATCAGTTCATGACACCAATTCTTACAAACTTCAAAACTCCGCCATCTCTCTACCCACGTCCACCACTGCTGGCGGCTCACCTCCAACTGCGCAACGCTACGCGCTGTTAGCATCCAGCTGACGCTGCCCAACACTACAATGGCAGACAACAATGCAGACTAAACACAGACTGCACACGGCACAGCCAGTGATTTTTTCATACCAAGCGCTATGTGGCGTTACCAATAAGAAAACCTAAACAGCCTACTTACACTGCAATATTTCGACGACCAATCTTCTGTGAAAGTTTTTTTTTCTTAAATTATGCAGGCCGTTGTGTCCGAGCGGTTGTAGGCGCTTCAGTCCGGAACCGCGCTGCTGCTATGGTCTCAGGTTCGAATCCTGCCTTGGGCATGGATGTGTTTGATGTCCTTAGGTAAGTTAGGTTTAAGTAAGTTCTAAGTCTAGCGGACTGTTGCCTGAGATGTTAAGTCCCATAGTGCTTAGAGCCATTTGAACCATTTGTAATCTGCAATTATGAAACTCAAAAAGTCACGATTACGTGACATCTACAGCGCGAAAATCAGTGAACTTGTCTGCGTTTGTCTCTATGCCGATAGTTTGTAAGAGATAAAAATAATATTATATCTTCAGCGCACCAAAAAAAAATAGTACTGATAATTTGTTTGGTTTTCGATTTATGTTGTTGAGAATTGTCAAATATAACCGCGTCCTCTCTCTCAGACAAGCGCGACGTGGTGGTGGGGGAGGTGTGTAGCGAAGCTGAGCACTAAGATACTCTTGGCCGCCCCTGGTTGTAGCGGTGAGAACACGACGGACGGATCATACCCAGTGTTCACAGCCGCATGTGGGCTGGCGAGTGACGAACAGTGAGGAAGTGTGCGAAGGAAGTTTTTCGCGGCGAAACGTATGTACAAAACATTCTCGGTATCTTGCCGTTTCAGTTCTGAATAAAATCTCGAGATTTCGACGATTACCTCCATCGTCATCGTCAGGAGCTGACTGTCTTCACTGCTGCTGTGGTAGCCTCTATATAACCCGAAGACGGCTTCTGATTGGTAGGCTTATGATTGGTCGGCGATTACGTACTGATGTCGCAGACGATGTCACTGTGTGCGTCGGTGGCGCCACTTACCTTACGTTATAGTAATGTGGCCGGCTAGCGAGAGCGGTCTTCGTGATTTGCAAATTGTACGCTCGCCTGCAAAGGAGCCGCCGTCCCTGGCTCACGTGTTGAAGCGGCGGCCTTACTGCGGAGTAGTAGTTCGTTATCATCTTATTGTTTTTAATCATTGAAGTTTTTATTCCACCCATTAATGTTCCGGTTTTAACTGTGTTAAAATTTATTGGAAATGCTTTAAGAAATGTGTTACATTATTTGACGATTGCTAAAGCTGTGTTAAATTGTCTCTCAATACTTCTGTGCTAAGTCCCCAGAATAGAATTTTCGCTCTGCAGCGGAGTGTCCGCCGATGTTAACTTCGTTTCAAGTTAAAACTATCTGCTGGACCGAGACTCGAACTCAGGACCTTTGCCATTCGCGGGAAATTATATAGGGTGTTTCAAAAATGACCGGTATATTTGAAACGGCAATACAAACTAAACGAGCAGCGATAGAAATACACCGTTTGTTGCAATATGCTTGGGGCAACAGTACATTTTCAGGTAGACTAACGTTTGAAATTACAGTAGTTACAATTGTCAACAACAGATGGCGCTGCGGTCTGGGAAACTCTATAGTATGATATTTTCCACATATCCACCATGCGTAGCAATAATATGGCGTAGTCTCTGAATGAAATTACCCGAAACCTTTGACAACGTGTCTGGCGGAATGGCTTCACATGCAGATGAGATGTACTACTTCAGCTGTTCAATTGTTTCTGGATTCTGGCGGTACACCTGGTCTTTCAAGTGTCCCCACAGAAAGAAGTCACACGGGTTCCTGTTTGGCGAATAGGGAGGCCAATCCACGCCGCCTCCTGTATGTTTCGGATAGCCCAAAGCAATCACACGATCATCGAAATATTCATTCAGGAAATTAAAGACGTCGGCCGTGCGATGTGGCCGGGCACCATCTTCCATAAACTACGAGGTGTTCGCAGTGTCGTCTAAGGCAGTTTGTACCGCCACAAATGTCCAGATAGCGTGATGCAGTAATCGTTTCGGATCTGAAAAAGGGGCCAACGATTCCTTTGGAAGAAATGGCGGCCCACGCCAGTACTTTTTGAGGATGCTGGGACGATGGGACTGCAACATGGGGCTTTTCGGTTCCCCATATGCGCCAGTTCTGTTTATTGACGAAGCCGTCCAGGTAAAAATAAGCTTCGTCAGTAAACCAAATGCTGCCCACATGCATATCGCGGTCATCAATCCTGTGCACTATATCGTTAGCGAATGTCTCTCGTGCAGCAATGTAGTGGCGCTGAGGGGTTGCCGCGTTTGAATTTTGTATGGATAGAGGTGTAAACTCTGGCGCATGAGACGATACGTGGACATTGGCGACATTTGGACCGCAGCTGCAACACGGCGAACGGAAACCCGACGCCGCTGTTGGATCACCTGCTGCTCTAGCTGCGCGTTTCCCTCTGTGGCTGCCGTACGCGGTCGCCCTACCTTTCCAGCACGTTCATCCGTCACGTTCCCAGTCCGTTGAAATTTTTCAAACAGATCCTTTATTGTATCGCTTTTCGGTCCTTTGGTTACATTAAACCTCCGTTGAAAACTTCGTCTTGTTGCAACAACACTGGGTTCTAGGCGGTGGAATTCCAACAACAGAAAAATCCTCTGTTCTAAGGAATAAACCATGTTGTCCACAGCACACTTGCACGTTGTGAACAGCACAAGCTTACAGCAGAAAGACGACGTACAGAATGGCGCACCCACAGACTGCGTTGTCTTCTATATCTTTCACATTACTTGCAGCGCCATCTGTTGTTGAAAATTGTAACTACTGTAATTTCGAAAGTTTGTCCGCCTGAAAATGTACTGTAGTCCCAAGCATATTGCAACAAACGGTGTATTTCCATCACTGCTCGTTTAGTTTTTATTGTTGTTTCAAATATACCGGTCATTTTTGAAACACCCTATATATATATATATATATATATATATATATATATATATAGAGAGAGAGAGAGAGAGGGAGAGAGAGAGAGAGAGAGAGAGAAGGGGGGGGGGAGGGATTTCTTTGTGTTTTTTTTTTCAATTCTGTCATATTTCCTTTGTTAATATCTCTGCTAAATAAAAAGAAAATAGTTTTGTAAGAACTTCACTTTTCTGCAGTCCAATACCTACCTGCTCCATGACTTCCTACACATTATCAAACCTCGAGCCACGCAGGATTACCTTAACTTCAAGAATTAGGCGAAGAGCCGTTATAACTATTTCTATTTCATTTTATCCAACTTTTTCACTCCTTCCCTCCGGCAACGAGTTTTCCGACGAGTGTACAAGGCACGCACATAGCCTGTGTGATGTTTACTGGCGAAAGGCAGGCATTTGGACATACATAAATACTACGCTAGCCAGAATATAGTGCATGCTACTGACTTACTGTCTATCCTTATGAACCGACGATGCATAGAGGCGCTGTGGATGAAGTAGGTGCAAACATCGGTAAGATACAACACTGATGTCCATCTTTTACGAAATACTTTAAGGAAGACAGATTTAAGTTTTATGACGAGGTCATTACAAATGAAACACAAGCTCGGATGAGGGGATGATGGGACAATATAACATGCTTGTACATATTCTCTGTACTATGACCATGAGCGCTAATTAGTGAACTATCTTTCTTAATTTCTGTGCAGAAGTTTTTTGGTTTGTCCCATCTAGAAGCTAAATAGCAAACAGCAAAATGAATTAACTGTTTATCGGCATGTTGGTACTCAAATCTGGGATACTCGCCACCAGATCCTCACAGTAATTTACAAACTAGCTGTCCAGCCCTCCAACGTGGAGAACCTTCTGCTGCTGACCAACAGCGAAACCGCCAGCCAGTGACCGCTGTGAAGTAAGTGGGGACAGCTCTGAGTGACTACCCGTAAAAGTGAGCATGATGGCAGGGTCCGTGTTGACTGCAAGTCTGTCGTAAACTTTCTACAAAAAATTTGTCTATATGTGTCAATACCGAATAGTTTGATTTCAAAACTTTCTCCTCGTGTAACGTGGACTTAAGATATCTCAAATTCAACCGCTGACTAATACTTACTGTTTGATTATCCTGTGCTGCGCTTGTGAACAGACTCGTGAAAGAGAACTTTAATATTCAAGACACGCAGAATCTCAAATTATTAAAGCAAATCTAATTGACTGTCAAGAGAAACTAATTCTGTGCTCAATGAATACTATACAACTGAAACTCAATACCTACGTACATTATGGAAGTTGCATGATATGAAGTACAAAGTTTAACTTGGAATAACTACAAAAATAAATTGCTCTTGTGCTTTAAAAATTTTTTTGAATTACCAACACTGTTCATTGAAAATTAATGTGCTTGCATAGCACAACACCTGATGATTCTGACTCCCACTGTTTCCTCGTAGAACGCAGAATGAGATCCGCCCTGAAATAAAAATGACTTACTTCTTGCTCAGCATGCTGTTTTGAGTACGATGTACTGACGATCTCGAAAGGAAATGCAAATCAGCAGATTCGGCAGGTAAAAAAAATAAGCTACCAATTATTTTATTTTTATTTTTATTTTATTTCATTTTGTTTATTTATTCTGGTCAGAAACAAACTGCTGCTGCATGTGGTATAAGGCGCAATGCACATACGACAAAAAATTCTAAACTTTACTAAGAATGATGTAGGTAGGTTTCATTTTAAGGAACATCGTTCCTGAAAAATTAAACACTATTATCAACGAAAAAGACTGTACAACATGAGAAGACTTATACAACAGCGAAATTCTCTCATTACATAAATTAAGGATATTTCAACCAACTGCGTAATTTATGATATAATGAAAACCAAGACATCCAGTTAACACTAACCGTAGGTATTATTAGATATCTGAGGGACGTAGATATCCTTCAGTTAATAGTTCTATAAAAAAACAGAATTCTAGCACATTAATTGGTTACCTTTAAAAATTCCTCGAAAAACCTTCTAGTTGAATACAAAGAATGAAACAATTTTATAAACGAGGTCTCATTCCAGATAGTTTGTTCCATATTCTTAAATAACACATCTCATTCCCTGAGAAACTCCATTTCGTGCTACTATGCCTCAAATAGGAACGTCGCAGCACTCCTTAACTGACTGACTGGTAAGTGAACCACAGATGAAACTAAACACAGAGTGAAGCATCTTATCCACTACGTGTACAGAGCGCTCATTCATCTTTGTCCCAGTGAAGTAAAAGTAAATTATTTACAATAACAGATATTTTATGAATACCTTATAAGGTTACCACAGATTATCAGCCAATTTCATGGGAACTCATGCTGACTGTATCAGAGTAATCGTCTTAATGAATGAGATCTCTTCTCGAGTTTGATGGGGTTCCTTATTCATTGCATTTTTACGCTTCCCTGCTAACAGTATACTCTCTGTAATCACATATGTGGACCTCAGCTGTGCACTGACATCTAAGTTAACATGATACGTTCTGCTCAGGAGGTTCGTCGCTGCCCATAAATGATCTGTGTTATCTGCGTCATCTAAACTGCTCCAAACTGTTCTCATGGCGTTCTACGACAGTCGGTTTCATACTTATGTGGAACTGCTGCCGTCGGTGAACTCTGATCCACTTCCAACGTAAATCACTGAGAATGGAGGTGCATGCGGTGGACATTTGGAGACAGGTGTCTCGCAAACGGCCATTGCCGTTAGGCTGATAAAGCTGCACGTCTTCAGAGGACCAAACAACACAGGAACCAGACTGTATTTCACTAGAGTTGTGTAGTGTGATTCGAGGCATGGGGCAGAAAAAGTCACAGAGAGTGGTAAAAAGCCCTACAAAAAACTTCCGAGCACTCGGAAACAAGCGACATAGTCATAGGAACTGAAGGACATATACAGTACATTGATGAGGGATTATGAGTAATCGCAAAGGTTAACGCCGCAAACGTGCTAGAGTTGAAATACAAACTTACTCACTGGGTAATATCACACGCAAAACTTACTGGGGGTATAGTACAATTAGAAAAATAAAACGCCAGGCTTAGGGAAGAAAACAAAAAGATAACGGTCTGTTCATGCGCTAGTGTGGCAACCACGGCTCCACATGTTCAATGGTCGCCACAAATTCGAAGATTGAGGCCACACAAGCCCAACATTGCACACTATTCACTAAATCCAACGAAAAGAAAGACCAAAGGAAATACAGTCACGTCTGACAGAGCTAATTGATCAGAAGAAAAGAAAGATAAGAATCGTGGAAATGAAGACAGCACACAATGTAATCCTAACTGACAGAGAAAGAGAAGAAGAAATCGGGAACTGAAACAAAAAAAGGAAAAGAAACGACACAGAGCCACCTAGGAAGCGTAGGCTGAATGTGATAGTGTATGACGTCCCAGGCATTATGCCAGAAAGTGAATTTATTGAGTCACTATGAGAAAAGTACTTGGAGAGAACGACAGATAGGAAGAAATTCTTAGAAGAAACAAAAGTCAAATTTTAAATAGGTCCACAGCAGGAACTGACAGTAAAATATGTACCGGAGGTAAATCCTACAGTCGGAGCACAGTTGGTTACACAATAAAGAATATACATTAGATTTCGATGAACTGCTGTAAAGAATCACGTTGCAGTCACCAAATACTATAACCGCCACGACTATACGTTTTTTGCAAAGTACTGTAAGGAAAACAAACCGAGGTGCTCCCACTGTGCAGAGTGTGACCATCTAAAAACTTTGTGTAAAAATACCAAGCCAGCTCCAGTGAGCATCCCATGTGCGAAAAGGAAGAAATCATGCAGCCAAATGAAAAAAAGTCTGTGCAGCGTACCAAATGTTCTTGGAGCGGGAAATTCAAGGAACCGTATGTGGATGTGTAATCCACTGGCGAGCATCACATGAAACCACAGAGTACATATAAACGCAGCAAACATCAGGTCAACAATCAACAAAAATGGAACACTCTGCGGAAAGAAAACCTTAGGCCACCGACCAAATGGATTAAAAATTATCTTTATAACGAACGGAAAGGAAGCGAGAAAGAGCCAAACGATCTGGTCCAGTGTAAAGAGCAGAGTGACAGGAGACATAGCGACAAAAACCGAAACTGTGACTGACCGTACACACAAGGATGATAACGAGATGGGTAAGAGATGCACATTAAACCGGCCAATAATAAGAATAATGGAGAGATGGAGTGGAGTCTCTGTAAGTGTTAAGAAGAAACGAAAACAAGGAGTGGGCAGCATTTCTATCTCTAGACAAGGAAGATTTAAAGAAGAACATAGTATCAACTTCATAAAAAGTGCAGTAAATTCAATGTGTGTCAGCACGCAACATGTTTTGTTAACAGAGTATGATAACACGCAGCAGCTAATTGAGGAAGATTATGAAAATACATAGACCATAGAACCTACAGAAGGCAACGAGAATTACGAAAAGGACATGAACAGTGATGGATATGGTATAAGAAATGGAAGGAGTTATAGTCAGACCCGCATAACGCAAAAAGTCTAGCTACATTGGAGTATATCCAAGTTTTAACCACAGAAAGAAGACACCTGGTTAGGCACATTCATTCAGAAGTCTGCACCATTGATTTTGCTGTCATAGAGTAAGCGGATCATATTGAGCTTAATGTCAACAGTCTTGCCTGCAAACACGATGGAACAGCAAGCTTTACTTGACATTGTCTTTAAGGGAAGACAGAAGACTCTTGACACTGAGCATCTGTACGGGTTACACTGGCCCCATAGCTATGTGCTCACTAGCTTCTCGTAGCATTCACTTACAATTATATCGCGTCCCTACGGCGCAGACACAATTGATTAAAATCGGTCAGGTAAATGCGATGCAGACTGCTATAGTGATATAATAACTCGGGAAAGTATTAGAAGAAGTGGACCTACACGTAATATGTATATAGGAGGCATAGTCCAGCAACGCAACATTGCCCCACATGCCAGTTATAACACAGATCTTAAACCAAGCCATCATCCAATGGCCGCGATTATGGTGCCACATAGAGACATAAAAGTGACAAAGATACAGCGGCTCTGCGGCGAACACATGGTGGAAATAGAAGTAATGACTCCCTTAGGAAAATTTTACATGACAAGACAATATTTTGAATAGTGTTTGGAGATATATCAAGACGTGGAAAACTTAAAAACAGCAGCAATGCTTGGTCGACATGGCTGGCACATTTTCCTAATGTACAAAAACACGAGATCAACACTGTGGCATAAAGGACGAAAGAAGAGTCTGCCATCAGGAAATTATACAAGTTCTTGACCTTCATGTCATGAATAGGACTCTCAACACACCTACTTTGCAAAATTGCGCAGATGCGGCAGCATATATAGGTATCACCCTCACAAACTTGAAAGTCATTGACCACAATGAAAATGGGATTGTCTGTGATGGACGTACAACTGTAAGTAGGCTGTTTAGGTTTTTTTATTGGTAACGCCGCCGCCACGTAACGCTCTGTACGAAAATCACTGGCTGTGCCGTGTGCAGTCTGTGGATGGTTTGCATTGTTGTCTGCCACTGTAGTGTTGGGCAGCGGCAACTGGATGCTAACACCGTGTAGCGTTGCGCAGTTGGAGGTGAGCCGCCAGCAGTGGTGGATGTGGGGAGAGAGATGGCGGAGTTTTGAAATTTGTAAGAATGGATGTCATGAGCTGCTATATATATTGTGACTATTAAGGTAAATACATTGTTTGTTCTCTATTAAAATCTTTCTTTTGCTAATTATGCCTATCAGTAGTTAGTGCCTTCAGTAGTTGGAATCTTTTATTTAGCTGGCAGTAGTGGCGCTCGCTGTATTGCAGTAGTTCGAGTAACAAAGATTTTTGGTGATTTTGGTGAGGTAAGTGATTTGTGAAAGGTAGGTTAATGTTAGTCAGGGCCATTCCTTTGTAGAGATTACTGAAAGTCAGATTGGGTTGCGCTAAAAAAATATTGTGTGTCAGTTTAAGCACAGTCATGTATAATTGTTCAAAGGGGACGTTTCATATGTCGACCCTTAGCCGAGGATACCTCACTGGAATCTTCTGATTTTTTCTTGTAGTTTGTGTAGTTAGTGTAGCCTTTGTTTATTGCTAGCGCGTAATTGTAGAGAGAATTTCCTCTGTAGTTGTAGTTTTTCATTGTTGTACAGTAAATCAGTTGTGGCATGCATGTAGGTTTGCACCAATTATTTCACAGCTGCGCTTGCTATTAACTATATACACTCCTGGAAATGGAAAAAAGAACACATTGGGGTGTGTCAGACCACCACACTTGCTCCGGACACTGCGAGAGGGCTGTACAAGCAATGATCACACGCATGGCACAGCGGACACACCCGGAACCGCGATGTTGGCCGTCGAATGGCGCTAGCTGCGCAGCATTTGTGCACCGCCGCCGTCAGTGTCAGCCAGTTTGCCGTGGCATACGGAGCTCCATCGCAGTCTTTAACACTGGTAGCATGCCGCGACAGCGTGGACGTGAACCGTATGTGCAGTTGACGGACTTTGAGAGAGGGCGTATAGTGGGCATACGGGAGGCTGGGTGGACGTACCGCCGAATTGCTCAACACGTGGGGCGTGAGGTCTCCACAGTACATCTATGTTGTCGCCAGTGGTCAGCGGAAGGTGCACGTGCCCGTCGACCTGGGACCGGAACGCAGCGACGCACGGATGCACGCCAAGACCGTAGGATCCTACGTAGTGCTGTAGGGGACCGCACCGCCACTTCGCAGAAAATTAGGGACACTGTTGCTCCTGGGGTATCGGCGAGGACCATTCGCAACCGTCTCCATAAAGCTGGGCTACGGTCCCGCACACCGTTAGGCCGTCTTCGGCTCACGCCCCAACATCGTGCAGCTCGCCTCCAGTGGTGTCGCGACAGGCGTGAATGGACGGACGAATGGAGACGTGTCGTCTTCAGCGATGAGAGTCGTTTCTGCCTTGGTGCCAATGATGGTCGTATGCGTGTTTGGCGCCGTGCAGGTGAGCGCCACAATCAGGACTGCATACGACCGAGGCACACCGGGCCAACACCCGGTATCATGGTGTGGGGAGCGATCTCCTACACTGGCCGTACACCTCTGTTGATCGTCGAGGGGACACTGAATAGTGCACGGTACATCCAAACCGTCATCGAACACATCGTTCTACCATTCCTAGACCGGCAAGGGAACTTGCTGTTCCAACAGGACAATGCACGTCCGCATGTATCCCGTGCCACCCAACGTGCTCTAGAAGGTGTAAGTCAACTACCCTGGCCAGCAAGATCTCCGGATCTGTCCCCCATTGAGCATGTTTGGGACTGGATTAAGCGTCGTCTCACGAGGTCTGTACGTCCAGCACGAACGCTGGTCCAACTGAGGCGCCAGGTGGAAATGGCATGGCAAGCCGTTGCACAGGACTACATCCAGCATCTCTACGATCGTCTCCATGGGAGAATAGCAGCCTGCATTGCTGAGAAAGGTGGATATGTGCCTGTGGTTCTGTCAGTGTGATCATGTGATGTATCTGACCCCAGGAATGTGTCAATAAAGTTTCCTCTTCCTGGGACAATGAATTCACGGTGTTCTTATTTCAATTTCCAGGAGTGTATTATTATCAGTGCTACGTTAATCTGTTCTCTTATTTTTGCTCTTCAAATTGTGCTTTTCTGTGTTATAATGTGAAATATTGTGACAATAATGGCGTGTGAAAAACGTAACACTGGGCTCCAAAGTAAACTGAGAAATGACGCTGAAGACGAAAGCAGTGTGTTAGCGCCACCATGTAATGAATTAACTAATGTTCAAAGTAGTAATTTGGTAATTGTGCATAGGGAAATGGAGGGGGCTGCAAATAATGGTGTAGGCAGTGAAACAATTAGTGAACAGGGAAGCATTATCGATCGATCGGTCGGCAACAGCTCGCCTCAGGATACCGAAATGACAGGACATAATCTTGCAAATACTGTAGATTCAGGTTTTGCTTCCTCACCGTTTTCCCAAATAAGTCAGGACACATTTTCTGTTTTTCAAACTGCGAATATTGCCGGTTCAAATTCATTGCCGAATAGCCCTGAGGAACATGTTTCAGACAACAGTGCATTGTTATTACAATTAATGAAACAAATGGGACAAAAGCTTCAAAAGTTAGACACAATGGAATAAAATCTTCAAAAGTTAGACACAAAGCTTGAACAAAATCAGAAACAAATGGGACAAAAGCTTCAAACGTTAGACACAATGGAACAAAATCTTCGGAAGTGAGACACCACGCTTGAACAAACACGTGAAGATGTAACTAATGAGTTACATAACATTGAATCGAAATGTCAAAAAGTCTGTAATGACGTAAAAACACAAATTTGTGAGCATTTTCAACCTATTTTTTCGCGGCATGAAAATGCATTACAGAATCACGAAGCAGCCATAAAAGAACTGCAAACTATTGTTCATGAAAATCTTGAGACCTTGCAAGCTAAAATTCACTCAGTTGCATCTACCGATTCGGTTACGCAACTTGCAAAATCTCAGGAAAACTTAAAGGACACAGTAGATACGATTTCAACACAAATGGACACTCTGAAACTTGGTTCAGAAAAACACACAGAGGAAATAATTTCACTATCGGATAAAGTAGCCGAACTTTCAGAACAGTTTACTAACTTATCTACAAACGTAGATGATGATCTGAATGACACAAAACCCGTAGCCTTCACTGACATTGAAGAGTATGAACAAATTAGAAATTCAAACAGAATCAAAATCAAATCTACACACAGAACAAAAGAGAAATGCGGGTAGTACAAGATCAGTTGGCTCAAGTAATACAAGAATTACATATTTCAGAGGATACTCGGGCTCCAGTACGGAAGAGGAACATAGAAATACAGAACAACCACAAAATAATAACACAGGACACTTAGGAAATTATGAACGAAATTGGCAAGGCGCACTGAATTTTGGGATGGAACCGCCAAAACGATGTAACAATGACCGACATGCGACTCGCCGACATGATCATTTTGACTACAAGCTGTTTATTAGTACACGAAAATTCAAAACATTTAAGAATTCTGGCAACGACATTCATCCACAAGCGTGGCTTCATCAATTCTCTCATTGTTTTCCTCCTAACTGGTCATTGTAGCACAGATTAGAATTTATGTGTGGCTACATAGAGAATGAACCAGCTGTAAGAATGCGATCGGTCATTCACGATTGTCACAGTGATGGGGAATTTTATCATGCCTTCCTCTCAACGTATTGGTCTCAAGCTACACAAGACCGATTAAAACACAGCATCATAATGATGAAACGTTTCCAACAATCTGTATTTTCCAGTCTTATGAAATATTTTGAAGACATGTTGCATAAGAATCAGTATCTTTCAAACCCATACAGCCCTTCAGAATTCTTCCGCATTTACTTAATGAAATTGCCGGAACATTTAAGGAATGTTATTTTGGCAGGGCGTTGCATAGACGACATTGAAGCTTTTCAGGGACTGTTACAAGAACTGGAAATTGACACCGACAATCGCGGAACGCGAAAACAGGTTCACAACAATTACAGGTCACACCCATCGCAATTCCGCGATGAAAGAAACAATAACTGGACACGACAAGCCTATTCTCACAACACAAATCGTGACCAAAACAGACACCACCCGTATGACAACCGTTGGCAGAGTAATAATAGTTACAGAAAAGTATCGCATTTCCCTAGTAATGAATATGACAGAGATAACCATAGAAAATGACAATATGGGAACCAAAATAATTATTATCAAGGGAGACAGAATAACTTCAGACGCAACGGTCCAGCGCGCAGTTACGATTCAGGGAGAAATTCTCCACCATATGACCGACAAACAAGAAACTATCTAAACTACCGACTAAACAACAGACCTGAATTCCATCAGAGCTGGCGAGCTTCAAACAGGGCAGGGCCTCCTCGTCAACGTAAATTTGTAGAAGTTAGGTCTCCTAATCCCAATAACGGCGGGCGCCAACAGAGAGACAGACAATGACTCGCACAGGAGACAGCCGCGTGCGCCGGCTGGCTCAGAGGAAAATAACATAGACGCTAACCTTGAGAAAAATTCCAGTATTCTTTACCAACGTATACCACATGATAATTGCGTTGAAGTCGAAACTCTGCGTTCTAGGAAGAGTAAAGGTTTACACCACATTTCACATGTAAAACCGTTTATTGAAATATAATCTGCTTTTTAACTTTGTCTTTGCCATAAAACATTTCACTTCACATTTCTAGTATGCTTTGTCACACTGAGAAACTGTTAACATGCAACAATGTTTTGAAGTTAACTATCCAGTCTAGAACCTAGGGAACATTTTTAAACAGAAATTACGAATGCATTCTTATAGTGAACAGACGTCACATTGTTGTTATTTGTAAATTCTTGCTTGTTAGTTGCACGATTACGTAACGACTATAAGGCTTACATACTTAGAACATATACTGTTAATGTGATTTTATTGCAACATTTTCGTTTAGTTGAAAATACATTCTGGATTTAAAGTATTTTCTGTGAGATACCAGATAACACAGTGGTTAGTTTATGCGACAGCTACACTATTTTATCACGACGCTACTAATAAGTGACAATTTACAATGTTGCTTTCGTGGTTTATCTGTTTTATATCTACATAGTTATTCTGAATTCTTCTGGAAAAGAAAACATGTTTTAATATTAACTTTTGTGGTATAGCTACATTGAGACAGCCTTTTCTGTAGCACAACAATACGTTACAGTACTGTACTTACTTCATCACGGCAATAAGCGTAGTAACTACGATATCTATACGCAAAGCATTTCACATTTGTTTATCATAAGGTAAGTACATTGACTTCTGCTGAACTTAGCTTTCAGAGGACGATAACTACGACACTTCCACAGAGATTGTCTTACAACAAGACGCACGGTTTAGCGCTACAGTACACGTAGTTGAGTGATTAATTTTGTACTTAAAATATTATTTTTTAAAGATATTTGAAGTTCAATGATACAAAGGTTTTCCGTGATACATTTCATTCCATTCCTGTAATCTGTAACACCTGAGGATATAATCACATTAATCCTCAAGGGGGTTCACGCTTACTTTGTGTACCATGTGTTTGGCAAGCACAAGGAGCCCTAGCTATTATGGTATTTGCTTATACAACTTTACATATCGGTAACATATTTCTCTAACACTTAAATTACACAGCTATCTGATAATCTAACTGGGACAGACAATCATTTATTTTACTACATCTGTGACAGATGTTTACGTAATTACACGGTTGGATAACTTCACACTTATGAAATTGTATTTTGTCTGTACTTTGTGAAATGTTCATATGTTTTCGGAACCATTGTGATACTATGACAGCTTTGAATGATGTATTTGGTATGGGATCATTTTCAAAGTACGTTTGAGGTAGATGACACTATTGAAATGAGCAGAGAATATTTTTTAGGTTTTGAAATTATTGGAGGAAGCTACGACGATTTTGACAGTTGACTGAGGTGTTGTGATGTTATTATTACGAGGACTATGTGTATTAAGCTGTTGCGGTATCTTTATGATCAATAATCTGATGCTATATGAATTATTTGATTATCTGTTATGACGAAATATTGAAGAAGTGTCGACGAATAAGGTAAGGAATAATGAGTAGTGCTTAGGGACTCTGGTTTGTGAAAAACGTTGTTGGAAACCAAGAATCGTACTTTAAGAGTTATGAAATGTATTTAAATGCGTGAATGTATTACAATGCCGACGAAAATTTCTTGGACACTGTTATATCAATAGGATTTTGTTTCTACAGATGTATAACGCAAATTCTTGACCTGTGAAATTTTTTATATGAGACTGCCACTGTAGCGGAAACTGGTGTCGTAAATATTTCGGTAAGACAGTTAAGTACCCACCTGCATGTAATGCGCCGTGGGCACCCAGCTGCGCGACAGCCACCTGACAAAAGAATGCCATTAGGTGAAAAAAAATAGGCCATTCTCCTCGCTATTGACATTCCTTTGTAGAAGGCATCGCAAAAACGACACGCTCATTACTTGGAAAGATACTTTCTTACATCTTCACACCTGGTAATGACAAGCGTCTTTCTACGAGAGTTGAGAGAATTTGAACTAACTTATGAAATGTCACATGACTGTTGAATGATATTTTTATGCTTTGCTTTTCATAGTTGCTTATTTCATTTGATATCTCGTTTCCAGCTGTGTTGCAACATTGGTTTTATAAAATAAAATTAAATGCATTTGCTAATGTGAACACTTTCTGTCAACAGATCTATTAAATAATCATTTTATGATCAACGTTTTTCGAAAAAGGAGCACTTGGAAAGGAAAGAACAATAAGAAGGGATTACTAACAGTTACTGCATACTTCATTTTCTTTTCAACTACTTCGTAATATGTTTTGTAGAATCAGTTTTGTGATGCACCACTTTAATGACATAGATATTAATATGTGAATAGACATTTCCCTATTCTGCATTGTTGTCTTTACTGTAATATATTTTCTGCTTGAGCTTTGTCATGTTTACATATAAGTTATTGCATTTGCTGCTGCTGTTTGCCAGACATAGTCTTACTGAATTTCACTTTGTATTACTCTGTTAAGCCAATTTTACTACTGATTTATTTTTCTTGTTGCGGTTCATTGCTTCATATCAATTGTAATGTTGCATGTGCTTTGCTAAGTCCTATATTGCTGCTTTTTTTGCCAATTTGCATTTTTTTTGTCATTGCTGTTTGTGTCAATTGTTTTGTGCTGCTGCATTGCCTCGTCCTGTAGTTTAGCATCTGAGCTCAGTAGGTTTAAGTTAGCTTAAGAGGGGGTACACAATATATGAGAATGAGTTGTGATGAATTGGATGAAATGCATTGAGAAGCTATAAGAAAATGGTTTGGCCAAAAAAGTAGTGTACAGTGGAGGAAAACTATTTTTGAAAGAGGATGTGAACAAAATACAGAAAGCATGCTTGGATAGGATATTTTTGGTGGAAACAAATGTTGAGATAAGACGAAAGATCTACAGAATGACGTTTTAGGTTGGACTGCAGTACCAATTGTCACAGTGAAAACAAACCCTGTTCTGTATTTTGTGTTATTACGCTATGTGAATCTGTGTTTGTCCAGTCTTTATGTGTTCAGGTAATAAGATTTCCGTTGTAGAATTTTTCTGATAATATGTTATTTTCTTTGTAAAGATGTTTAGACATTATTTATTCTGTTCTCTTTTAATGCTCATGTGTGAAGTTGATGTTTCAATAATTATTCTGATCTGTTATGTATTTACTTATGTCATAATTCCTGTAACACTGATGTATATGTTTATTTCTATTCTTTTGTAAAGCCCATTTTACTACAAATGTTATCTGTATTGTTATGTTCTTTAATGATGTATTTTGTGCCTTTGTAATTGTATTTTTATGTTTTAAATTAATAATTGTATAGACACCAGTTCTTCAAATTAAGTATCATTTCACTGCACACGTTTCTGTTGGTCATAGTATATGGACAATATGTGAGAAGTAGGGAATGTTAGTGTTTGCACATGTGTTGCTAATTCAGAAAGGGACTGGTTAACAGTATTGCTGGTTATAAGAAAATTCCAAAAACTTTGTGCATGCACAAGTGTTGGTTGATGGACTTGCTATATTCTCCGCAAGAGTCTTCCAAGGTGATTGTGCACCTGGACAGTCGCAACAGATGGCTGCTGGCTATCTCTACAAGGACTGAAGTAGGTCTACACGTTTGATGACTCACCAATACCATTATTTCTACAAGGACTGCAGGTCTGTACCTCTAGTGGCCCACCAATAGCGTAATTTCTACTAGGACTACAGTGGGTCTACTCTGTGTTGACCTACCTAACAATATTCTTCAAAACCTCCACTGACTCTGCTGTGGGTTTGCTCTGTTGTGGCCCATTACCTGTCTGCATGTCAAGAGTCAGCACTGTCTTTCTGTTGGAAGCACAACACTGCTTCTTCAAGACTGCATGGAAATCCACTACATCTGTGTGCATTTTCTTTTACTACTCATACTTTGAGAAAAACACTGCAATTTTACTTTGATGAATGATCAGGACTGTCTTTATGGACTGTGAGAAAATTTTAGCTTTTGACCAACATTGTATCGATAAGTGTGTGCATTTCATTTCTTTGTTATTGTAATTATGAAAAAAATTTCAATTCTGTATTTGCCACTGCCCAAAACAATTTGTAAATTTTTTTGTGGGGAGCATGGGGGCTATGTAAGTAGGCTGTTTAGGTTCTTTTATTGGTAACGCCGCCGCCATGTAGCGCTCTGTACGAAAATCACTGGCTGTGCCGTGTGCAGTCTGTGGATGGTTTGCATTGTTGTCTGCCATTGTAGTGTTGGCCAGCGGCAGCTGGATGCTAACACCATGTAGCGTTGCACAGTTGGAGGTGAGCCGCCAGCAGTGGTGGATGTGGGGAGAGAGATGGCGGAGTTTTGAAATTTGTAAGAATGGATGTCATGAACTGCTATATATGTTATGACTCTTAAGGTAAATACATCGTTTGTTCTCTATTACAATCTTTCTTTTGCTAACTATGCCTATCAGTAGTTAGTGCCTTCAATAGTTTTAATCTTTTATTTAGCTGGCTGTAGTGGCGCTCACTGTATTTCAGTAGTTCGAGTAACGAAGATTTTTGGTGAGGTAAGTGATTTGTGAAAGGTATAGGTTAATGTTAGTCAGGGCCATTCTTTGTAGGGTTTACTGAAAGTCAGATTTCCTTGCGCTAAAAAAATATTGTGTGTCAGTTTAACCACAGTCCTGTATAATTTTTCTAATGGGGCCGTTTCACAATAATTGGCCGTAATCTCATTTACAAAACGTCGATAATTACACAGACGTTAATATTTAGCCCAAGCGACTATACAGTCTATTCAGAGTGAACTGGAAACTTTTAAAGGTCAAACTCAAACTATAAGCAGTACACGAAAGCGGAGTTGATATTGACAGAAAGCGGACTAATTGGTGTGAGCGCTAGAGTCAGCACAAGAAAGGGAGATCTCAATGTTTGTTGGGGTGTCAAAAGGATTTAAAAATCCCTAGAGTCCCACCCGGTAATCCGGAAGACGTACAGCAAGGTAGACGAGGAGACACTACCAAAGGTCCTTAAGGAAAACAGAACGACAAGGAAAACTGATTTTGTTGTCGAACAGTCAAACAACAATATAAGAGCTACTACACCAAACAAGAGTAAGGGGAAAGATGGGAGGCGCACATTAAGGACTAGATGGTAACAGATGTTTGGGGTTTTCCATGAAATCTGTGAAAAGCAAGGTGCGATCACCCTCTGTATTATTGTCCTGAGAAGATTCGACGGCACGATGACGACAAACAGGAAGATATCAGTGAAGTACCAACTCAGAAATTCTGTGTCAGACGATGCAATGACGAAAGATACAGGATTCTATCAGCATCTCCACTCTCAATTACTGGAACAGCATGTGAATAACAGTCCTGTGATTCCACTTGCCCAGCAGGAAGTGAGATTGAAAATAATAAAGCAGTCTCAGTACTGAAGACCACAACAACAACACAAAGCTCAAGAAGTAGGAAGCATCAGGACCTGGTAGAATACTGTGAAAACTGTAGCATCACGTAGTGGGCCAAATTGTGCCATGTAGAACAGTGTTATTCAATGAACGTCTTTTGCAGGGTTGGCGGTCCAGAATGTGGAAAATATCGAATATCGTTATACTAACAAACGGGGAGACAAATAACCCATAAGAATGGAAATTTTCCTGGCCGATTGTGGTAAATGTTTCAACCAAAACAGAGGAAAAGCTTCCCTGCCTCCGCTTGAGAGACCACAGATCGGTAGTTAGCATGAGCTCGTGCAGTACAGTTTAAGGAAAGGAAAATTCACTGAAGACGAGAAGTCACAATAATGTGAACATCCTAGATGACCGGTATATTACAGGTATAATGATTGAAATATTTTGGGTGTTTGATTATTTGTGGTGGCGTCACCTGTTCAAAGGACTGATGGACTGTCCATGGTATATAACAGTCTACGAGATTATTCCACACATGGGCAGACGCAGTGAGAGCACCCTGGAAAGAAAATTGTGAAATACATCATGAAATGCTGGACACACGGTTCTGTTTCTGAGAGAGCTGTGATGCTGGTATAAAGCTACGAGTATTACTGAACCAGCTTCGGGGATAAAAACACCTGATAATTATATGAGGGTGAGTCAAATGAAAACCTTAAATATTTTTAAGTATTATTTTTTGTGCAGAAGTTTTAAAAAGCTGTACCACTTTTCAACATAATCTCCCCTACGCTCAATGCAAGTCCTCCAGCGCTTACAAAGTGCATAAACTCCTTTTGAAAAAGTTCTTTTTGTAATCCGCGCAACCACTCATGCCTCGCAAGCGTACTTCTTGATCAGAAGGGAACTTCTTTCCTCGCATTGAGCCTTTGAGTGGAAATCATTTGGGCATGAGGAATGGCGCCATTGCTTGCTTGCTCTCTTCGTTTATGGTTGGTGGAAGTGAACTCAGGTTCCGTCCCCAGTAACGATTCTTGCAAGGAAGCCATCACCTTCTCGTCGAAAGCGCCGAAGAAGTTCTTCACAAGCATCAACATGTCGTTCTCTCATTTCAGGAGTTAGCTGCCATGCCACCCATCTTGCAGACACTTTGTGAAACGGGAGTACATCATGCGGAAGGTGGTGTGCTGACTGACCCATGACTAATCCGTAAACATGCTGCAATGTCATTCTGTGTCACTCGGCGATTTTCCTTCACTATGGCTTCAACTGCTGCAATGTTTTGTAGAGTCACAACTAGTTGTGTCTGACCTGGACAAGGAGCATCTTCCACTCAAGTCACACCATTTTAGAACTTCCTACTCCATTCGTAGACTTACTCCTGTGACAAAAATGCATCACTGCACTGAACCTTCATTCGTCGATGACTTTCTGTAGGTTTCACGTCTTCACTACGCAAAAACCGAATAACAGAACGCTGTTCTTCGCTTGTGCAAGTCGCAAGTGGGGCGGCAATCTTTATACTGATACTGCGACGGTATGTGTGCATCTGCACTGTGCTGCCACCTACAGGCCACATCTTCATGCTGTTTGTAGCACGCTTACCAACTTACATGATAACGATGCGAAATTTCGATTTGTTATTACAAATTTTAGGTTTTCATTTGACTCACACTCGTAGTATCTGGTAACACAGGGGCTCAATTAGAGGAAAATAGTAAAGTAGTTCTTGAAACACTAATCACCTGGGAGTAGAAAACAAACTAACGATAGCAGCGCGCAAAGCTGTCTAAATGTTACTAAAAGGAACAGTATTGAAAACGAGAAATCCCTGAAGTAACCTGGATGAATGTTAATAGAACCGACAAAATGCAGGGGCGGATTCTTGACTGGAAATGAAGGGGATAAGGCCCTGTGAGCACTTGTCTGGAAATGCATCGCTGACAATGACAGTTCTTCTGAGCGCGTGACGTGTCTTCCTTGTGTGTTGCAGGCTGTGTGATGGACGCAATGCACTGTAAATAGAAGAGTGGTCTGGTATTCATGTCGGGAACAAGCAGAGGTGGTGTTTGCGTACCGCCAGGCAAATGGAAACGGCTGAGAAGCGGCACGGCTATACTAAAACAAGTACCCTCACGGACACCAACCAAGTAACGGAACATTTCAAGCATTTTGTCTTTTCAGACAAACGAACGTACAGGGATGGGGGGTACTGTGCCTACACCAAATTAGGAGGACCGAATTCTACAGGATATTGAGAAGAACCCTGGCACAAGCTCCAGGCAAACGACCAGCCAACATGGTGTAATCCAAAGTACGATTACGCTCATCCTACATTGACAGCTGCTACTACCCCTATTAGCTGCAATCCCATGGAGGCCTCTTTGAACATCTGTTGTGACGTGGAGGCAAACCAGCTCTTTTACTGCGCTCTGGAACGATTTGTTGTCGTTGCAGGTACACCGGCCATTTCCAGAAACATGTTCATAGGACCTTTTTAGCTCTATGCCCAGTCAGCAGTCCCTCCCTGCAGTTTGTCGGTTTTATTAATGTTCACCCTGTGCAGACATCTTGTACTGTCCCCCCGTGAGTGTTTTGTTCAAATGTGCATCAGTCCCTACGCCTACACACTACTTAACCTAAATTATCCTAAGGACTAACAAACACACCCATGCCCGAGGGAGGACTCGAACCTCCGCTGGGACCAGCGGCACAGTCCTTGACTGCAGCTCGGCTAATCCCGCGCGGCCGCGAGTTTCTTCAGATGGCCTTCTCCTCGCAGATTCTGCGAAGAACCTCCTCATTTCTTTTGTTCACCGGTTTTCAACGTCTTCCTATGTCTACATAAAAGTTTTCTGGGTATGGTACCACGTCATAAAGTAAAAAAAAAATACTGCTGCTGGAAAAAGAAAACAACGTTTCGGCCACGGTTGCAGCGGCCTTCTTCTGGGTCTAATGGTGCATTCTAGCTACGCAGTATCCTTTATATTTTGTTGTTACTGTTCACTGCGCATGCCATTACGTCAGAATTTTTAAAAGGTAGTTTCATTGGTCACTTACGGAAGAAGGAGAGGGAACTATATTTTAATTGGTTAATGTGGTCGAGGGAGAACGTGACCTCTGTTGTTTATTGGCTCCTGTGTTGTATACCATGGTTGGTGGCCACCGTCGAATGAGAAGTTGGCTGCTGTTTACCAACTGCTGGACGTCGGCCGCGCGGCGTCAGTTACTCGCCGGTAGTGCTCGTGCCTCGTGTTGACAGTGGGGTCTGTAGGGCTCTGATTGCTGGCAGCCAAAATGGGGCAAGCCTGAGTCCATCCTCCCTGTTCATGTTATTAGGGTGTTTAAGTATTTCGATGGCATCTCTGGTTTTGCTTTTGGTCGTAAGTGGCTGCTTGGGCAACACACAGGCTTCGCTGAATTTTTTTTCTTTTCCGCAGTCTTGCTGATGTTCTGCCACTGCGGATTTGTTGTGTTGCCCTAGAGGAATATAGCGCTCGTGTTCCCGAATGGGCTTTGCTATTGGCCTACCAGTCTCACCGATGTACGCCTCTCCTACATGTTCACAACGCAAACTCTTAGATTCTCTCCTTTAATGGTTTTTCCGCAGTCTGAAATTGACTTGTTACTCAATCAAACACAGTTCTAGCCCGCGAGTCTATAACTAGTTCTTTACTATGAGAGGGCTGTAAAATTCCTGCCTCAAGAAGTTCCTGTATTTGCTGGCGATCCGAGCACAACTGAGTGGGTTAAGGTGGAGAGCCTTGTGACAGTGGAAACCGAATGTTCGGTGACTTTTCATGACGGTGCAGATGGAACTTTGCGTGTGCCAAGTGTGATATTGGCGCGAGCGGTGCGTGCAGAGGCTGTCTACTGTTCGTAGCGTGTGAGAGAGGCGCGCTCGGTGGTGGCGGCGCTGCTGGCGCGTGTGTAGCTATGGAGTGAGTCATGCGAGGAGGCGCGAGATGGGGGAGAATGTTTATCAACACACTGGGCGGCCGCGCGGGTGGCGGTGGGCGGTGTGGCCAGAGCCCGGACAGCTGGATTTCATGAGGCGCGCGAGTGTCAGTTGGCAAAACAGTTGAGAGAGACGTTGAGCGGAACACAATTGATGGGGGCGCAGGAGGCGGGAGCAACACTGTATGGTTGAGACCTGAGTCACACAAGAAAGATGTGCTGTTGTTGGTGGACCTGTCATGTCTGGTGGATGAAGGTTCGAGGGTCGACGCTGCCTAGTGATGTGAACTGATGCGGGCGGTGATCGCGGCAAGCTCTTCCTCGGCATGGGAAATGCGGTCTTTCAAAACGGCTTTCTCACAGCAGTGGGCGCAAGTCTCGACACTTTCTGCCAGGATGCGATTCACAGTTGCACAAGTGCTGCTCGCAAGAGGCGTGCACTGATGCACTGAACAGTTAACGGCGTTTACACTAGGGGCAGGTGTCGGAGCATGGACATACGGGATGTGTGCGTTAGAGGTGTGGTGAAACAGAGAGCCTCGAACGACGTTTGGAGACAGGTGGTGACGTGATAAGAAGCCGAGTACCAGGCTCGGTTCTGTGATGTTCGCCACGTGGAAGATCCAGGGGAGGAAGAGGCTGTTAGAGAGGCGGAGTTGAAGCTCGACGGAGCTGCATGTCTGGAGTGTAGATCACTTCATGTCTCGCATGAGAGACCGTGTACTCGTGAGCGGGCGTGTGACCATCGATTTAGGTACGATTGAGACGTCAGCGGCGGAGTCCTCAGGGAAGCTGGGACTTGAAGAATAGTCTTTGACGTAAAGCCGGCCGTTCGACGGTACAGAGGCGAAGACGGAATGGAGCGTGGGTTGGCGCCTATCAGACGATTGGCTTTCCAGATGCATGCACGCGGGGCGTTCCTTTTTTGTTATGTCGCCGCAAAGTGGTGTGCTACCAACAGTGAGCGTAAGTTGGGAGAGGAGGCGGCCAATCGTCCTCTATGTTGCGTGGGGGCTTAGTTAAAAAGAAAGGACTAATATTCACGAATAAATGCAAAAATTGTAGTAGCTGTGTGGCCGGTTACGAAGTCTCGTAACCAGTTGGCCCTGGCTATTATTAGCACGCAATCTGTCTGCATAAAATAAAATTAAAGAATGACAAGGAATTTCCATTAACACAATTGATTAATTAAGTCCCCTGGAACTATGAAACTACGGAACAACAAACCACAATTGTAACTGTTCTGTGTATGTTAGTGTAACTCAACGTACATGTATCTGGCTCGGTTCTTTCTCAATAAGACAAAATATTTTAAACATAATTTACAATGAACTAATTGAAAAACTACAAATACCATAATTGCACATAGAAACCAGAATTACAAGTCTAATACATGAACACGAGCCAGATGCCTTGTTGACTGTACCTGTAAACAAGAGGCATTGTCATTGAAGAAAACTGTAATACCTTTTTACCTAATTATATATTGACGAAAATTTTCCATTACACCAGCGTCACAACTCAAAAGCCCATCTCCTCAAATACAGTCTGACAATTGCAGCTTCGTCCACCTATACATTACACCAACCGAACAGCACCTACTCTCTCGCCTACCACAGAACAACAACTGTCGTCGACATCCTCTGAACTACTACTGCCCAGTGGAGGCGGCGGAATAATAATCTTTGGCGCAATATCTGGCACTGTGACTCAGTGTAGCCACCTTTCAAAGTGTTCAGCTTGGTACACTGAGGTTGTCGGCGCAGGCGCGATATGCAGCGGCTCGGTGGACAGAGAGGGTGCATGCTCGGTGCCATGTGGCACAGCAGCCGGGGTTTGCAGCGCGGCCTGCCATGCCAGTGGTCAGGCAAGCTACCGCTGCAGTAGGGCCAACCTGTTGCGTGAGCTCCTGTTGGTGGTGCTGGTGTGAGAGTGAATAGACCTGGTCAGCCTTCTGAAAATGCGATCCAATGGAATCCAGGGTTTCGTCTGGCATCATCTGCTCAGTGACCAGCAGGCACAACTGACGCGAAAGCTGGGACAGCATGCAGTAGCCGACATGTTTCACGTACAGAATTCGCAGAATAACCCATTATGAGGCATGAGAGAGGTGCTCGATGATAGTCTGTTCTGTGAAATCGTACTTCAAAGATAGCGTTGGAATCAAAAGTGGGCCTTATTTCAGGTCTGTGTGGCCCTGCGGTTGGTTCATGTGGCATAGGTATTTTGAATTGTTGTCGGTGACACAGTACAGTTCGAACCAGTTCTCTACCAGTGCAAACCACATTGCTGGGTTACCTCGGATGGCGGGGGATGGGTGGGTAGGTAGCCTGGAGGTGGCGACGATGGCGCAGCTAGTTCTGTATTTGAGTCCCTCGTATCACTCATACGACGTGAATGCTACACCGGCGCGCTCAACGCATATGGCACTGCATAGGGTGCGAGTGAGTAGTCTGTTGGAGCAGATGAGAATGGCACCGGACCACTAGGAAATGATGTTGTAGAACTGTCTGATGCACCAATCATGGTGTGGAAGTCTGATGTGGAAGGCATGGCCAGCACCATGTTAAAAGCGAGCAGGTGAACAGCTGCAGCCAAAACCCCCTCCAAGTTTACTTGCTGTGGCGGGGCAATGGGCAGGCACTATGCAGCACATTTTTCACATAAGGCAGGGGCAACTAAAATGCACTGAGAGGCCGAACGGTCACTGGGAGTGCAAACTGGCTTGGAAGTGCTCATGATATACACTGGGCGTTGTCCAGATAGTTAACCGAAGAAGCGGTAAGGCGCTTGGGCGTTGCGGGTCCATCATCGGTACACGTGGTCTGTCCTAAGAAATGTTGGGCTGCACACCGCACTATTGGAATGGTCGCCCGGGCGGCCGGCTTCTGATACATACACTACTGGCCATTAAAATTACTACACCAAGAAGAAATGCAGATGGTAAATGGGTATTCATTGCACAAATATATTATAATAGAACTGAAATGTGATTACATTTCTACGCAATTTGGGTACATAGATCCTGAGAAATCAGTACACAGAACAACCACATCTGGCTGTAATAACGGCCGTGATACGCCTCAGCAATGAGTCAAACAGAGCTTGGATGGCGTCTATAGGTACAGCTGCTCATGCAGCATTAACACGATACCACAGTTCATCAAGATTAGTTACTGGCGTATTGTGACGAGACAGTTGCTCGGCCACCATTGACCAGACGTTTTCAAGTGGTGAGAGATCTGGAGAATGTGCTGGCCAGGGCAGCGGTCGAACATTTTCCGTATCCAGAAAGGCCCGTATAGGAACTGCAACATGCGGTCATGCATTATGTACGGTTTCGCAGGGATCGAATGAAGGGTAACGCTACGGGTCGTAACACACGTGAAATGTAACGTTCACTGTTCAAAGTGCCGTCAGTGCCAACAAGAGGTGATCGAGAGGTGTAACCAGTGGCACCCCATACCATCACGCCGGGTGATACGCCAGTATGGCGATGATGAATACACACTTCCAATGTGCGTTCACCGTGATGTCGCCAAACACGGATGCGACCATCATGATGTCATAAACTGAACCTGGATTCGTCCGAAAAAATGACGTTTTGCCATTGATGCACCCAGATTCGTCGTTGAGTACACCGTCGCAGGCGCTGCTGTCTGTGATGCAGCGTCAAGGTTAACCGCAGCCATGGTCTCCGAGCTGATAGTCCATGCTGCTGCAAACGTCGTCTAACTGTTCTTGCAGATGGTTGTTGTCTTGCAAACGTCCCCATCTGTTGACTCCAACATCGAGGCGTGGCTGCATGATCCGTTACAGCCATGCGGATAAGATGCCTGTCATCTCGACTGATAGTGATACGAGGAAGTTGGGATCCAGCACGGCGTTCCGTATTACTCTCCTGAACCCACCGATTCCATGTTCTGCTAACAGTCATTGGATCTCGACAAACGCGAGCAGTAATGTCGCAATACGATAAACCGCAATTCCGATAGGCTACAATACGACCTTCATCAAAGTCGGAAACGTGATGGTACGCATTTGTCCTCCTTACACGAGGCATCACAACAACGTTTCTCCAGGCAACGCCGGTCAACTGCTGTTTGTGTGTGAGAAATCGGTTGGAAACTTTCCTCATGTCAGCACGTTGTAGGTGTCGTCACCGGCGCTAACCTTGTGTGAATGCTCTGAATAGCTAGTCATTTGCATATCACAGCATCTTCTTCCTGTTGGCTAAATTTCGCGTCTGTAGCACGTCATCTTAGTGGTGTAGCAGTTTTAATGCCCAGTAGTGTAGTTTGTGCACGAAATGCATAATCCATGTCAATATGATGCACTGCAGTAACTTTGCTCTCCTCAGTATCGTTTACGAAATGCATGTGTCGATGCACACTTGCTGGAGAGGCAAAGCCTGAGTATGTAGTTCGATGTTGCACTGTCGAGTGGTGGAAGTGTTGAGGCGACGAAACTGCAGCAAACGTGTTGTGGAATCCAGGTGCTGGTGAAGCGACCAAATGTCCCATGGTAGGTGAGGTGTAGGAGCATCGATATCCACGTGCTACGCAACAGGATACATGACCAAGTGGAACGAATGAAGGTGAAAACAAATCCAGTGCAGTAGACGTGAAAATACGTGCACTACAAGGAAACGGAGCGCGATTTTTGTTGGGCTGTAGCCCAAGGAAACACACATTTCTGTAAGACTCGGTATATTTCATTAATGAAAGTCACATTACAACAAGTCATACAGCTAACTGAACACGCAAGAGGGCATGGGCCCTTAGATTACCAGGTCAAAGAACTTGTAAAGGCCAAGATGTCATTCATACTTGTCGACATCACAAAGATGCATTACTTCCAAAACAAATTCGTAAGTGCCAAAATACAAGCGTACCTTACTGTTTTTATGTGATTTATGTTTAAACATTAAATCATTTATCAGAGTACTGCAGTTACAAATATATTTTTTGTAAATTCTTTTGTTACATATAAACATTACATATTTAAGTTGTGTTGACTGCTGTGATCTCTGACAGAGTTCATAATGATCTTCAGAAGATTTATATGAAGCATACTTAACTTAAGTGTGTATTTGGTCTGATGAATCATTATCCATGCTTCAGAACCATGTGTTTAAGTTGATGTTTGGTCAACAACAGCTAATCATCCCCATTAAAGATGTTACCTGGATGGATTTCCGAAATCTTCCAATTTAAATTTGATTCATTGATAACACCAAAAACCCTTCAAGTTCCTAAATACGACTCCTGAACTTACGAGATTTACAATATTTTACTTCCATGCATAACAAAACATTTTCTTATCCTCGTCAGTAATATCACTACAGTCCTGAAATGTCACATCACATGCTGTACTACAATATTTCTTCTTAATTTGTTCATTTCTGTTTCAGAAGTGTTCCCATCATTCCAATGCACAATTTCACAATTATTTATGTAGCTTGTGGCTTCTCGGATTGTAGAATACGTCTCCTTAAGTACGTGGACTGTTGTAACGAGTAAATACAAGAAAGTGGATAGTTTGAAGAAACGTAAGTTCTTGTGACACATCACAGTATCTATACCCGGATCAGAATAACAAATTTATTGACAGTGAAGCACATTTGAGCATGAATGTTGGCGATGTTGTATCCTGGTGGCTTAACAAATTCACTCCCATATATAAAACGATACGGCGTTCCTATTATTTGTATATCTCAACAAAATCAACAGGAAGAGCATTGTTTTTACAATAATCAAAATAAATCACGTTCAGTTGTCATATTCGATACATAATATGTGTCAAAATGGATCTGAATCGTTTTTGTATGTACAATAACTAACACCATTAAATTAATATAAACTGCTTGAGTACTTACCAGTGAGTGTATTGTGCATGCAGGCTGTCACATTTGTACGGAGGAGCATTCCTTAACAATGAGGTGATATTTATTGTACAACTTTAGTACACCGCATTCCGTCGAAAATAAGAAATACAAACACAAAAATAAAAACGAATTAAGGCAAAGGATAAATCCCACTTAGTTCAGAATCCCTTTCTACCTCGTCACTGTCGTTATCTGAGCTATGGTGCGTGCACAAGCCACTGGAATTGCCCCAGGATTAATTATATTTTCTGCATTACTCTTGACATTCACTTCACTTTCCACACTTCTTTAATTACCCTACATGTGCGGCGTAGAACATTTCTCCAATTCTCTGGCGTAATTTGTGCCAGTGCTCTCTCTAACAGCCTTTGAGTCTTTGCCTCAGTGAAACTTCTGTTATCTGTAATTTTTAATTTGTGCTCAAATCATTTGGATGTCGTTAAGGTGGCAGTGGTGTGGTGGAAGGCTAAGAACCTGTGGCCATGTTCTTTAGCTACCTCATTTGCAATATACCGTTGAAACTGTGGCTTATTTTTCTTTACAGTTTTCATGGGCTCCGCCTTACACAAGTCATCCTTACCTTTCACGTTGTGGCGTTTAAGCCATTCAACACCGTCGGCGTTTTTTCGTTCCCATCGTTGTATATTTATGTTTAATAACAGAATTTTTTGTTATGGTTTTAGGGTGCTAAACTGCTACGGTCATTAGCGCCAGATTAATATCTGATTAACCATTAAAATGACAGATGGACGGCCAATTTAAGTTTTGTAGTAGTTTCCCATTGAACCCTTATGAAAACTATTGTGGTTCATCTCCTCGTGGTCGTCGTTTGATTTCCTCCATTTGTAAACGAAGAAGCAGTTAGCTGCGAAGCCAGATACAGTTCCAGCATGTTGTTGCTGTTGTCTTCAGTCCTGAGACTGATGTCATGCAGCTCTCCATGCTACTCTATCCTGTGCAACCTTCTTCATCTCCTAGTACCTACTGCAACCTACATTCTTCTGAATCTGCTTAGTGTATTCATCTCTTGGTCTCCCTCTACGATTTTTACCCACCACGCTGCACTCCAGTGCTAAATTTTTGATCACTTAATGCCTCAGAATATGTCCTACCAACTGATCCCTTCTTCTAGTGAAGTTGTGCCACAAACTGCTCTTCTCCCCAATTCCATTAGTTATGTGATCTACCTATTCGAAAGCTTCCAACATACCAAACAATAATTCTGGCACGCTTTCCTACTGGAACAGCAGAACTTCTACACATGCTATCACCCATCCAGTCTTTACTGACAGAACGACCGGCGTTTATCCAGGTTTCGTCCAGCCAGACATCTTCAAACATAACTTTAACTATAGTTCTTAAAACTCGACACCGGCACGCCACGATTTCGTCTCTGCCTTATAATTTTCCGTCCATTAATTTGTTACACCGAAAACCAAAAGCTCTGACTACCGTTAACAAAGACGTCTTGCTACCACAGAATGGCTCTGCCTTGCAAAGAGTAGGCCACAGTTTCTTTTTAATTGTTGGATGTTGTATTCTCTCTTAATATCCATATATTTGGCGACGAATAGCGTCTTGATGGAAAGAGTCGAAGTTTCTTACATGTTGTTCTGTCCTCTTCATTCTCGGCTTCCGCATAGTATCTCTCCTTACAAATTTTGGTGACAGTCTTCTTGTGTATTTTCAAGGAGACTGCCGTTGTTTCAACTACCATCATTACAGGCAGAAGAGTTGCACCACTGTCTCTTCCTTTCTCGAAATATTCTCGCACCGAACACATGAACTCACGAGTCTGACCATGCAAAGCAGGAGTAGATCGCTGAACTTCCCGTTAAGCAGCCACACTTTTTTGCATTCTTCCACTACAAGCTTCAGACATTCTGTAGCGCAAAATAAACTCACCACACGTAGAAACAAAACACACAACCGGAACGGATCACAACTGATTACGTTGCCGGCCGCTTGCACCGTGCACAACTGACCACAGTAGCCACTAACTACAGTAGCAGACAGATTTGGTAACAGTAAACGAAACAGGAGGCGCGGCCAACCGTGTTCTGTGATTGGCTGTTGCTGTGGTATCAGCGTTGTTAACACCTAGGCGTCAATCACTTTGTCATTCTGGTCCGGGTATAGCTTCCTACACCTTTGGAAAAACTACTGTCCAATGAACCAATTACTTTTCAAGATCAGTCATCTACGAGTGTAAAGGATCAGTCAATGTACTTGGACCGGCGTCGCGACCACCGAAGCGTTCTCCAGCAACGAGGTTTCCATTTCGCACTGCTTTCACCCACATCTCTGTGAGTAGCTCTTGGGACCTTTCACTCCCAGGTGCTCCTGGAAGTCCCTTTCAGAGCCGTCCTGATAGGAAAGAAGCCTTCCTCGCTGGGATTTACCCACATTGGCCTTCGCTTACAGGCGACCGCTAGTGATCACGATGTTTCTCTTGCCCTCGCCTCATCTCTCTCTCTCTCTCTCTCTCTCTCTCTCTCTCTCTCTCTCTGTCACCCACACTCACCTGCCCACCCAAGTCAAACCCACATCCACATGCGCACACGCAGATAAATTCATTTTCACCATCAGAGGCTAATTCCGTTCAACTCCAGGCTCTTCTCCTTGTACATAATGCATCAGACGTCATTGCTTACGAATCAAGTTCATACTCGAATACTATTTGCGTATCTCTGTAAAGGTTTTGTTTATTTTCACGAATTACGGAAATAGTTAAAAATACGAGCCTTCATTGTACACTCCTGACCTGTTGAACGATTACGTGTCATAATGCACACAGATTTTCGACGCTCCAGAATTTCCATTTCAAGTTTTCATTAAAAAAGCACTGTTTCAATCACGCATTATGCCCAGCACTGTGAAATAAATTTGTCATGATGTACGTTCTGAGTACAGAAGTATACTGAAGTGAACTGTGAATAGCGGGAAAAGTTTAAAAGAAGAGAATCGAAGCAACCGAAATGTGACGCTATAGAGGGATACTGGAAATTAGGTCGACACAGATAAAATGTCTAGATGTCCTCTGCAGAACCGCCGTGTGTAGGAACAGTCGAATGTTTCGAAATATTAACGAGAGGTAGGTGCAGAATGACAACACCCTGTTAACACATCAATAAATAACTTCGCTGTTAATTGAGGGAGCTGTGGAGAGTACACAGTGTGAACTTTAATCAAACTGACATATTGCAGAGATTGGCTCCTGACCGAAATAGAGAAAAAAGGTCCTATGAACATTTCTCCGGAAAAGCATTGTTGCCACGGTAGGTGGAGATGACGAATGACAGTTCCTCTAACTTCGTACAGTGTGATCCTGTGTGTTGCAGTCTGTGTGATTGACGCAGTAGGACGCAGTAGGACGCTCCTGTATTCACCATCCACATCACACAACATTTCAAACCATTTTTGGGCGTTTGTGTGGTCAGTGGTCTGCTCAGACAGAAGAACGTGCAATGAGGCGGCTGTGCACACACCAGGTCTGAAAGACCCGGGTTCTCCGTGATATTGACGCGCACCCTAGTACAAGCTCCAGGCAAATGGTCCACAGACATGGTGTAAGCCTAAGTACGATCATGCGTATCCCTCATGACAACTGCTAGTATCACTATCACCTACAACGCCACGGAGGCCACTTTGAACAGCTGTTTGTGACGTGGGTACGATGCAGTTGTGTACTGTGTTCCTGGACGGTTTGTTGTCAATGCATGCACATCGTCCATTTCCAGACACGTCTTCATGGGACTCTTTTGTCCTCCATTTCCAATCAGCAATGCGTTACTGTAATTTATCTGTTTCACTAATGTTCACCTTGTGTATACAGGGTGTTACAAGAAGGTACCGCCAAACTTTCAGGAAACATTCCTCACACACAAAGAAAGAAAATATGCTATGTGGACATGTGTCCGGAAACGTTTACTTTCCATGTAAGAGCTCGTTTTATTACTTCTCTTCAAATCACATTAATCATGGAATGGAAACACACAGCAACAGAACGTACCAGCGTGACTTCAAACACTTTGTTACAGGAAGTGTTCAAAATGTCCTCCGTTAGTGATGATACATGCATCCACCCTCCGTCCCATGGAATCCCTGATGGGTTGACGCAGCCCTGGAGAATGACGTATTGTATCACAGCCGTCCACAATACGAGCACGAAGAGTCTCTACATTTGGTACCGGGTTTGCGTAGACAAGAGCTTTCAAATGCCCCCATAAATGAAAGTCAAGAGTGTTGAGGTCAGGAGAGCATGGAGGCCATGGAATTGGTCCGCCTCTACCAATCCATCGGTCACCGAATCTGTTGTTGAGAAGCGTACGAATACTTCGACTGAAACGTGCAGGAGCTCCATCGTGCATGAAGCACATGTTGTGTCGTACTTGTAAAGGCACATGTTCTAGCAGCGCAGGTAGAGTACCCCATATGAAAACATGGCGGTGAATCGAGGAAGTACAGTACATACTGACGAAACTAAAATGAGCTCTAACATCGATATTAAGCGTTTCCGGACACAAGTCCACAGAACATCTTTTCTGTATTTGTGTGTGAGGAATATTTCCTGAACGTTTGGCCATACCTTTTGAAACGTCCCCTTAGAAAAATTATACACGACTGTGCTTAAACTGACATACAATAGTTTTTAGCGCAACGCAATCTGACTTTCAATAATCCCTACAAGAGAATGGCCCTGACTAACATTAACCTGTATGTTTCACAAATCACTTACCTCACAAAAATCTTCGTTACTCGAACTACTACAATACAGCGAGTGCCACTACTGCCAGCTAACTAAAAGTTTCAAACTACGGAAGTCACTAACTACTGATAGGCACAGTTAGCAAATGAAAGATTTTAATAGAGAACAAACAACGTATTTACCTTTATAGTCATTATATATATATATATATATATATATATATATATATATATATATATATATATATATATCAGTTCATGACACCAATTCTTACAAATTTCAAAACTCCGCCATCTCTCTCCCCACGGCCACCACCGCTGGTGGCTCACCTCCTACTGCGCAACGCTACGCGCTGTTAGCATCAAGCTGCCGCTGCCTGACACTACAATGGCAGACAACAATGCAAACTAGCCACAGACTGCGCACAGCACAGCCAGTGATTTTTCATACAGAGCGCTATGTGGCGTTACCAATAAGAAAACCTAAACAGCCTACTTACACTTTTTTAACACCCTGTATACGGAAAAGACAGATTCGAGTTTATCTAATAAGTAATACAATTGCTCTTCGAGTTGAAGACAGTGATGCTGGAGGGCAGTTCTTAGCAGAATTCATCAAACAAGTCAGAGAACTGATGACTCAGAAAAAAAATGCCCGCGCATTACAATTTTTTTCTTCAAGTTGAAAGTAAGCCTGATAAATCATCAGACCTACAAACTTTAGAGGCTTGCAGTACGGATAGTTGGACATATTTTGTTCCTGTATAGTTATCTTTGAGGTAGATGTGGAAGAAACATATAATTCAGCAGTTCTGATCCTATTCTTACGCGAAACTTACAGGAAGATTTAAACTGCATGTCGGACCGTAACTCAATAGTGGGACCTTTGCTTTTTGCGGCTAAGTCTTCTACCGACACAGCTATGCAAGCACGAGTCATGACTTTCCTCCGGCACACTGTTTTATTCCGCCCCTAAGTGACAAATCAATGCACTCTCCGTTGCAGAGCAAAAATTTATTCTGGATATTCAAACACATTTGACAACCATCAACTCAGTAACAGCAAACTGGTACCATTGTAGTAACTAAAACTATTAAGAGACATGGGAGTTAGAAAGTAATTCGGTATCCTGAATTTCCTGAACGCAACTCTCCATTACATCCCCAAAGAAGCATTAGTTTGGTAATGTTCAGTCCCTATGGAGCTAAACGTAACTTCCCTTCGACATTGAATTTGGTTATGGTATATCTAATATTTATGAATGACTGTGAAAATGTTACCCACTTGCCTTTATAAGGTATCGAAACTTAATTTTTCTGCAACCGGAAATGGTGGATTACTGTATATTCTTCTAATGAATGTATTCACCAAAGTATTTGCAAAAAGAAACGAAAACAGCCATTTCAGTTTGGACACTGGCTAACACAATCGAACCGGTTACTTTGTACTGTGTATGCAGTGCAAACAATTCCCAACGACTGCAAGTAGTCTAAAAGATATCTATCTTATTTCATTAAATCACTGCTAATTTAACTGACATTTGTGAATGCATAAAGTTATAAGCTGAAAAATATATCAGCAACCAACTACGTGTCCTCCATATGGTAGAAAGTATGTTGTGTATTTTCAAGTGGAAACCAACGATATTACGCCTGCTTGTACTGTCTGGTGGTTTAATGTGAGTAAATTAATTTTGGCACTAATTTACTATGTCAAGTATTCCTTGAAAGGAACGCTAAGCTGCAGCCTCAATTTGTCACCAAAGTAAGTAATAACTTCCCAGATACGTCTGCCCACTTCATCCCAGACCATTTCAATGGGATTACAATCGGAGCTTTGGAACGGCCAATCCAGATTATACAGTACTTTCTGTTTTTCCTGTGATGCAATGTAGTTCCTACAGTATGCCGACCGATGTTTTGGGTCATTATCTTGTACGAGTAGTAAGGCGAAGCCTTTCCATACTAGGCGCAATACACGTCGTATTTCATGATACTGAAATATATGGTGGCACTGCTTCTGATTCATGCATCCATCTATTTTCAGAATGTCACCAACTCTATCTCCGGTGAAACATCCCCAAACCATAATAGAACCTCCACCGTGTTTAACTGTAGGTAGAACACACTGCTGCGCAACCCTTTCCCCTACAAATCGGCGGGCAAAAATTCTCCTTCTTGTTCCTAAAATCTTAAACTTCGATTCATCGGTGTTTATAGCACCTTCGTCCACTCCTTCGATGTCCAATTACGATGTTTTCTAGCCCATTTAAGTCTCTTCTGTTTATTTATCAATCTTATAAGGGGTTTTCTTGCTATACCACATCCTTTCAAGCCGGCTTCAGCCAGTCTTCTTTTTACTGTTACAACAGATTCTGCTGTCGTGTTCATTCCTAACAATTTTGCACGAATCTGGGGCTCTGCTTTGAATATGTTTCTCTTGCTGGTAATGCTGATATTTTAGTCATCACTTTTAGTTGTTTTAGGAGGTCAGCCTGGTTGGGGTATGTCTTTATTGCTACCTGTTATCTTCTGGCGGTGCAGGGTGTTTTGCACTTACCCTCAGACACACTACACTGTTTCACGCTTGGCTTAGTGTTACAATTGCAGCACGTTTTTCTACGGATATCTCCACTCGTGGAGCCATACTAGCGACGTGCACACTTCAATGTCACGAAGGAACTGACGCGCAGGAGCCACATGTTAAGTATTGTAGCAATACTTGCCGTTCGCTGCGGACATCACATCACTGCAGGGAACAACACAAATGAACCAAATGTGAAGTGCGTCGGCAAATAGATAAACAAATATATCAGACAGGCACATCATGTTTATGTACACAACATTGTTTGTTGGACTGTATTGTATTTCGATAACCACAAACAAAGATCATGACTTGTGTATAACTGTCGTACTATTCCTTTGCTTCGTCAACCGTATCCACGGCATTAGACCTTCTCTACGTAGAACTAGATGTCATTTATTGGGTACATTGAAAGTAATGGGCGGTAGTGTAAATAGTGACAAACGGCCATTGAAGATTGTGATGAAAAATAAAACGACTACAGCTGCGAAATTTCCTGATGAAGTCAGTATAGAAACTCATGAGTCCTCTTAGCATCAAACCGACGCGTGAGGAACAACATGATGATGAAGTCAGTATAGAAACTCATGAGTCGTCTCAGCATGAAAATGACTCGAATGGAACAGCATAACATTGGAACTGCAGGGCGTGCTGTAATTGCAAAACCACAGATAGACCGAACTGAGGCAAATACCCGTAACAGGAAAGCGTAAGGTCGTAACTATAAAACCTGGAATATCGAGTAATGGATGACAGTCTTTCGGTCGGATGAGTCTTTGTTTCACACTGTATACAATATCAGGCTGAGATTTTCGTCCCAAGCCTGTTATGTGGACTGCTTTCTGCCAAGAGTGAGACATGGCATTCGGCGATGATTTCGGCCGCCAAATTGCGGTATTCCCTGGGCCACATGGCTGTTCTGCAGGGTCGCATTACTGCCAAGAAATATGTGTCAATTTCGGCTGATCAGGTCCATCCCGTGGTACGCTGTTCGTTCCAGAATGATGATTCTGTGTCCCAAACGACAAGATTAAGGTTCACACATAGTCAGCATAGTCAAGTTTTGTTTCTGTTGGCACGAGATGAATTGTCGCGTTTGCCCTGGCAACCACATTCGACCGATCCCCATATTTTTTAGTCTTTGTGGCCCACTTTCGAGTGAAGGATACGTGATCGCTGTTCGTCTCCATCACCATTACCTCAACATGCCAAATCTTGCAACAATCATGGTAGAATATAACTTTGAAAACCATGCTAGATCTTGTAAGGTGCCTCTTACGAGAGGAAGACATTTTTACCAGTTTTAATAAATTATTGTCTCTTATTTATGTATTCACTATAGTTAGGAAGCACTGTAGTCCGTAGCCGGCCATGAGTCGGAGAGCATTTCCCGCGCTGGCTGGCTAGGTGATGAAGCGACCACACGTCGCCCCTAGTGGGGTGGGGCTCGGCGCTGGACCGCAGCAACAAGCGTCAGCCTGGGAAAGACAAATGACAGGGAGTACCGCCATCTTGGCGCCAAAGTCACCGATTTTGTTTATTTCTATTTAATAATTAAAGTCATTTATGACAACATGAATACTAAGAGGAGCCTCTAGATGTTTAAAACTATTTGTCGTAATTTTGCCTCGTGAAAATTTACAACCGTTCATTATCAAATGCATATCTTACTAAGTACGAACTTGATCGGAAATCCACGAACTTTGACGAAACTAGTAAGAGATACGGACGGCGCGCCAAAGTCGGCAGTCGGCGTTAAGAGCTCTTCCTGTCTTGTTCGATGGTAGCCATGCTGTCGGTTACGAGTAGTTGGTGACATGAGTGTTTCATTATTGATCTAATAGGAGTGATATAATGGCACTCTGAATGTTAATTTCGAGTGAATGGATACCTCAAAGTTGATCGACAGCAATTTCAGATAATTAGCTTCCACCGACAGAGACATCCAATGCGGCAATGAAGAATCTGCACGGGGCGACATTTACGAAAGCTGCACCTCGCACAGGTAGGAGGAAATCCGACGACACGACCCACCACGGCGGATCAAGAAAGGTCCGACTTACACTCGCAAATTCCGGGTCGAAATGCTGACCAGTTATACTGTACGTCACATATACCACCCTCTACGGACTCGCGGCTAAGCTGAGTAATAACAGTATCAGTTTAGAAGCGAGGGGATCTTGCGATCTGTACTAATCCATTCCGACACCATTAGAAGCTGTTCTGAATGCAAAAGGTTTTCCTATACAATATGAGGCATGATAATGTATTTTTTGTGTTCCTCGGAATATCACACTGTGTGTGGAAAAGTTGATTAATCATTTTTTTCGATAAAAGTAAACAGAAGTGCAATATTGGTAGTACTTTGCAATTACGAATTTTACTATACCTTGCCGAAATTTCTGTCTTTTATCGATCTTACTACAGCAGTTGAGAAAAACTTTATGGGCCATTCACTATACATTTTTCTGAGAGGTTTCTTAGAAACATAGTAGAACAGAACATTATAAAAAGTATCCCCAGATTCTCAATATGTGAGGTAACGTTGCAAATATCTGTAGTACAAGTAAAGTCTGTGTGAGCTTCTAGTTGTGTAAGTAGGTCGTTTAGGTTTTTTTTATTGGTAACGCCGCCGCCACGTAGCGCTCTGTATGAAAATCACTGGCTGTGCCGTGTGCAGTCTGTGGCTGGTTGGCATTGTTGTAATACTCGCCATTGTAGTGTTGGGCAGCGGCAGCTGGATGCTAACAGCGCGTAGCGTTGCGCAGTTGGAGGTGAGCCGCCAGCAGTGGTGGACGTGGGGAGAGAGATGGCGGAGTTTTGAAATTTGTAAGAATTGGTGTCATGAACTGCTATATATATTATGACTAGTGAGGTAAATATATTGTTTGTTCTCTATTAAAATCTTTCATTTGCTAACTGTGCCTCAGTAGTTAGTGACTTCAGTAGTTTGAATCTTTTATTTAGCTGGCAGTAGTGGCGCTCGCTGTATTGCAGTAGCTTGAGTAACGAAGATTTTTGTGAGGTAAGTGATTTGTGAAACGTATAGGTTAATGCTAGTCAGGGCCATTCTTTCGTAGGGATTTTTGGAAGTCAGATTGCGTTGCGCTAAAAATATTGTGTGTCAGTTTAAGCACAGTCGTGTATAATTGTTCAAAGAGCACGTTCCACATACACCAGTCTTATATAATTGTTCTAAGGGGACGTTTCAGTTGTGAATTTGTTTTAAAGCAATTGCCAGGACTGGCTGAGATGCACGTTTCATTTTCTTTCTGGTAACACTTCCGTCTGCACGTAAACCAGAAGTCGAGCCCTTTGTATCGTAATTAATTAAATCTGATTCACAGGTACAATACCTATACTTATATTGTAATTATTCTTTGTCATAACCTGATTTTAAATGTTTGTTATAGCTTTGTAACGTTGAGCAACGAACGAAGTTTGGAGTTGCTGATATGGCAGTGGTATTGATCAACCATCACTGCTGCAGCCTTGAATACATATTGCATTGTCAGTAAAAGAACCAGCATTTATTCTCGAATAATTTTACGAAGTCTGATAGATTTTAGAATCATTGCCACTCAGTGCAAATGCTGGTATTGAGATAGTGATATTTCTTCCCACTGTTACACTTCACCCTGAAAACAATGAACAAACAGTAAGTGATCACGTTGATTCCCGTATCTGCTACAATCATAAAAATAATTCCGCTTTCTCGTCTTCCTAACCAGTTACAAGAAATAACATTCAGTATTTAACTAAAGACAAGGATTAATTACATGTAGAAATCACTAATGAACTTTTGGGTACGTTCCATCGTCTGTTTTATGTTCCATGTTCGACACATTGATGAACATCAGTGACAAAAAAAGAAATACTGGACCGATTCATGGAACGAAAAACTAATTTAAAAAAAGAAGGACAACAAGTTACGAGAAGATAAATAAGAAGAGAATTGGTCTCCCGAAATTAAAAATTCATCACTACTCAAGGTAAGGACAACTGATTCATTTTGCTTGTTATTACTATGCTTGCAGCTTATGACACTGAGATATTCGTCTGTTAACAGTAATTTTTTTTAAATTTCATATAAGATAATTTTTAATGTTCAGTTACTTTTGGTTATAAGATGTCTGATTTAATAGCATCTAATGTAATAGCGAGGCAACTCCACATTCTCGAGCGCATGATCCTTAACTCGTGATTCAGATAATCATAAATGTTAAGCACTGTGACCAAGCAGCTACTTTGCCAGGTCGTAAGTAATCCAGAAAACTTTTAAGTTTTAAGAGAAGAATATGTTAGCTAGTCAGCGTAAAAAGGTCCTCTGAGTTGCAGACAGGCACAACTAAAACCTTTCGGTTGGAGCTTCTGGTGGTAGCGCTCATACGTGCTTGCTTTTGTGAATGTGTGTGATTTCTTTGCCGAAGAACGTTTTGCCCGAAAGCTACATGTGTAACAGTCTTTTCGTTGTATCTGTATGCAATTCAGTGGGTCATCTTTACGGTGAGTAGTAGTCTATCGTTTTCCTAATCTTCCTGATATTTCAACCTGCAGTTTCCTTCGTTCGCAAATCTTTTCAACAGATAAGCATATTTTGCTTACATCCTGTGTTAAGGTAAATACATGAGGGAATACTAAAATGGCTACGGAAGAAAGTCGTACCATGGAACTTGACACAGAAGAAAGTGAATTCGCTAATGCAGAATTTGAAAATCCTCTTAATTCAAATCGCGATTTAGAATAGCGTTGTAAATCTGATGCACATACTATCGTTGAAGATCATTTATATGAAATTGATGTACAACAACATAATCCTTGTAGTAAGTAATAACTCAATCGAATAATGTTTTGTATGAAGTAAACGTTACAGTGGTCGATATTCCACGTTCAAATAATTAATCTGTCCCTTGATCCAATTAAGCAACTGTTATGAAGTTTTCAGAAAAAGTAAGTCAGCACAGAAAGTCTTAATACTGAACAACAAACGAACATATACAAAACATCAGCGCAATTTAATAAAACAATCCTACTGTTTAAGAAGATTGACCACAAATTTTAACAATATATCATTGAAATGTAATACTTGTAGGTGAATTTTTACGGGTAATGATGGCTCATCGTGCTCATCCGAAAGCCCACAAGCTATACATTCTTTGACTAAGGGAGAGAAATAGTTAAAGGGACCGTATAAAAATCACAAAACAAATTTCATTCTTTTGTGTAAGTCGAGGGAGCTAAAGTACAAAAACTGTTTGATGATCAGTGCAAGCATATTGTTGATGACTTTTACAATTGTTTTCACACAAGGACGTAAACATTAATACAAAATTAGAATACGTGGTAAATGAACTGATGATAACCTCAATGTCCAAACGAGAAAGTTTCGGTGAATCAACAGAGTCATAATTCGTACAGCTAAAATTTAAACAAATAATTGCCAAAATGGAGTGACCAATTTACAGTGAAAATCACAGGAATTGTCGAAGGTTAGAAAAGTAATTTGAGCAGTCCTGTGGCACATTCCACGTGTACTGTAACGGAATGAATAATGGTATCTTATTGTCGAACCATAAGCTGTACGAGTTACGAGTTTCACCTACACCATCCTCTTTCACACATGAAGGAAGTTCATTTAAACACAGAAAATTACGATTGCTTTAACAAGATAAACGTATTCGCCACCCAGTTCTGTTCGTAAAGCCTTTAAAAGGTGTGCTAAAAACAGATTGTATTCAGAGAGATGGCACCCTTTAGGCAACTCGAATGGCAGAACCTTACCAAATACATGAACAATTTGAAAGAGCAATTTTATCTAGATTCTGATTAGGTTGATCTCTGAAAAGCTTAGAAAGTAGATATTTAATCATGAACTATGGAGTGCTAAAGATGGTAGCCTCCAAAGATATTTTGAGAAGTGCTCAGACAAAACTCGCTACTGGGATGAGAGAATTTCTCAAAATTGTAAAGTCGAAGCTGCCTTCAGACATTCGCGAGAGTCATACATGTACGAGAAGGGAACATAGCACACTTTATGCCTGTACTTGGCTCCATAGACCTCCTCTATGAAGGCACAGAAGTCAGTCATAATAACAATGAAGGCAAAAATAGCGTGCCACAGACAAGGCAGCTAAATGGCTATCGCACTAATCAAGTGATGTCATCTCCTACATTACCCAGGCATGACACATACTTACTGATCATTTCCCGGATATTTTAAATAATGATAGAAGAACATACAACAATCGATTCATCCTGGTTACCAGGGAAACAAGGTTGGGCAGTTTTATTGAAATAACAGTGGTTCCTGGAATTCACATGATGTAAATCAGACTCGAGAGGATATGAATGACACCAAGTCAATAAACAGATGAAGCACAGTCTGCCTTGCAATAAGGGTTACTACAATGACTTCATCAGTAACTGACCATGTGGTCACAAATATCGACAGGGAAAAATGTCATGTAGCTGTAAAACATCTCCGACAATGAGACCATCTCTGTTAAACAGCATCAGTAACATCATGCATCGAATAATTCCCCAAACTACAAGCCTACAAACGACATCTATCAGAAATCAAAATAAAATATTTTTCAAAAGAACTATAAAAACAAAGCTGGGATGAAGTGAGTAAGGAAACCAATGTGAATATGAAATTCTATAAATTCTCCACATTGTTTAAATTGAACTTTGAAAATACATTTCCAAAAGTATTTATGTCTGTATCAATATCTCCCAAAAAAAGATGGATAACAGCAGTTATTAAGAAGTCCTCCCAAACACTTAAACATCTCAGTTCCATGAAAAAGATTCGCAAAGATCCAGAATTCTTAAATTTCTATCACGGATACAAAAAGATCTATAGGAAGGTGCTGATTAGTGCAAAAAAGTCATTTAATGACAAAATAACATATCATGCAGGGAATAAAAGCAAAGCAGTCTGGGATGTTATAAAAAAGAGAACGGGGAGAGGCAAACAAACGCAGAATAACATAATGCTAAGGGAGAAGGATAAGATAGTAAATGTAAACGAGCACCTGTAAATAATGTTGCACTAAATACAATGATGTTACTTCCAACCACAGAGAAAGAAGTCAACAACACTGTTGAGAAACTGAAAAACAAAATGTCAGTAGGCTTAGATGAAGTACAAATGTGTGTACTGAAACAATGCATAGGAATTATACAAGGCCTCTTAACAAATATAATAACTGAATCCTTCACATCAGGGGCAATTCCAGAGTCGTTAAACATGCAAGAGTTCTACCTTTGCTTAAGAAAAGTAATGCAGAAGACATAGAAAATCACCAGCCCGTTTCCCTGGTGTCACCATTCTCAAAAGTTATAGAAGCAACTATGAAAGACAGATTAATGAATTACCTGAATAAATACAATATTTTAAGCGAATCACAGTTTGGTTTCCGAAGTGGCAAAAATACGGAGTCAGCCATAGTAGAATTCACGAAAGTTGCGCTTGATGCTCTTGATAAGTTTGAGTGTGTCACAGGCATGTTTTTGGATCTTTCTAAGGCGTTTGATACAGCCGACCACAAGATCCTATCAAATAAATTATTAACATTAGAAATAACAGGGTAGCTAATGACTAGTTTGGATCATACTGTAATGTTATGTGAGTGTCAGTGACCTTTTCGTGACTAATTTGTGCCCAATTTTATTATGAGAAGCTCAGTAATGTATGTAAATATCAAGTGAAGCACAGCAAGAAACTCTTTAGCGCGCAATCCCCACAACGATAGTTGTTGTGAATCTTTGAGTATAAACTCTAAAAGAAAATTACAACTGATTTATTAAAAAACAGAGGACTGTTAATCTGTATCTTGTGGAAAGAAGACATGTGGCTAGGGCATCGCTCAGAACGTATTGTTACATTTACTGAAAATTGCTATTTCAGTGATAAAAGCGAGCAAAGTATGTGTAACGGTAGACAAACATATATGTAAACAAATTTTTTCAAAGTGAAAAATAGAAATATCTTGTTTTTGGAAAAGGACGTGAACTTCATTGTCGTCTCCAGCTGTGAATCGACAGAAATGTAAGTGTACGAACTTCATTAAAGTACTGCAAAAGAAATGCATTCTCTATAGTTTACATTCAATAAATAACACACCCTCATAATTTCTTAATTGCAGTATTAGGCTTATCTTCTTGTATAACAGTATGCTCCTGATCTCCACTGACCAACGTTGATGCAGCAGGTCGTCTAGTTTGAAGGATGTTTGTGTGCCAAGCAATCTCCTCTTCTCACGAAAAGCAGGATGTTGTTTGATCTTATTTACTTACAACAATGATCCCTTAGGTATGAAAAGCTACGAAAACTTGGGCTCAAAGCTATTCAAAATACGGCCAAGTAACCAACAGAGTCGTATGTTAAACCTCAACGAACAATATCTTACTGCAAATTATAATACTTCACCAACTGATGCAGAAGCTGACCATTAAAGTAGATTAGAACCAAAATTCAGGTACCCGTTACAACTTAAAGTCTCAATCAAAAATCAGTCTCTCTCTCTCTCTCCAAACCCATACATAAATATTCATATTACTAAGATAAAAAGTGATTTTATAGTACCTAACAGATAGGATACGAAGAGTAGAGATAACACATACTTAAAATAGATCTAAACATTCTGTAAAACACTTATCAGAAAGAAAATACATTAATATAGGGGTCCTGCAAGATAGCATATTAGGACCAGTGCTGTTCCTGATATACATCAATGACTTTACCACTAGTGTTATGATGAAAAAGTTCTCTTTGGTGATGACTGCAATATTACAGTCACTGAGAAAACAAGAGAACTGCTTGCCAAGAAAGCAAATGAAACCCTGAAGGAAGTTTATGAGTCATAAATAAGCAATAATGTGACATTGAACATAAAGGACAAATAGTGTCATTAATTTCAGTCTTAGAGACAATGTTAAATTAAATGTAGATGGCACCTCTACTGACTGTGTAACAAATGCAAAATTTCTAGGAATAAATACTGATTCTCAGTGCAAGTGGTGTGAACACACATAGGAAGTTGCAAACAGAATATTATCAGCATGTTACGCCCTTAGAATCCTATCATCAGTGTGAAACATGCAGTGTCTTTTAGTTATATATTATTCATATGTAAACTCAACTCCTAGCTATAGCAATCTTTTTTAGGGAAGAAATGCACGAAATATGAACATAATTTTCAAATTCCAGAAAAGAGCCATAAAAATAATAACCAATAATACTAGTCGAGCTCATTGTAAAGATATGTTCAAAACACTGGGTATTTTAACCACTTCATGTGAATACATTTGCCAGTCAGTTGTACACATCCAAAATAACATTGGTAATTCTATACAAACAGCTCTGTCCATGACCATGCAACAAGAGATAGACTCAACCTACATTTACCAAGAAAAAATAAACATAAACTCAAATCAGCATTTTCTACCAAGGAATAAAACTGTAGAATAATTTACCAAAAGACATTAAAGAATTTGCAAAAATATACTTATTTAAAAAGGCAGCTAAAATGTACCTATTATGCAATACATTTTATACATTGAAGGCTTACTTAGCTAAAACAGAGTAGGGGTTGGATAAAAAAATTATACAAATAAATAATAATAATAATGATTATAAAATATCCAACGTTCCACATTTCAGTTTATGTTTCCTTCCTTCTTGTTTTCCTTTCTAGAAATACTTACCCCCAAGCTATGCAAAGCACAATACTAACACCTCTTCCTCTTTCTGAACTCAACATCTCACTCATTATGGAGGGATGCTGAATCAGTTTTTCAGGATAGCAAATGGAAGTTTTGATACATAGGTCAGCAGTGTGTGCTTTTGTGTGTGTGTGTGTGTGTGTGTGTGTGTGTGTGTGTGTGTGTGTGTGTATGTTTGTGTGTGTGTGTGTATGTGTACAGTAAAGGAAGTGTTATGAAAAAATGTGTGTATGGTATGTACAGTGACTGATAGTGAGATATAAATGAACAGTGTGGCATTACATTCTTTAATAAGTTATTTGTAAAAAAAATGTATACCAGGAGTAACTGTAATGATTGTTTCTAACTAGAAGTATGAGAAATATGTGTATACGAATTAGCTTATTTTAAAGTGGTCATAATTTTTAAATACTTTGCCATGTCCTATATCCTTCTAAAAAGAGATCTATGGATGAATAAAGCTACTACTACTACTAATACTGAATGGAAACAGCTTGCAGAATCTGGTTCGTCAATAAATATTATTTAAGTGAGGAATGTGCAGCAACTGGTTACCATCTATATATTATATTATAGCGTGGGTGCTCCATGTATAATAAGACATTATGCTCCTCTCATTGAGCATTTCTTTAGAATTAATTTAGATTTGTGTGTACTATGCACGTTTTCGAGATCATTATTCTGCAACGAGCTGACGAGCTATTTTTTCGGAATAAGAAAGATCTGTTATCCAAGCTTTAGATCGAACAGAGTCGGCATCAGACTTAACCGTAAATAAATGGGGCTTTTTTTGGTAACCATGTATTACCAATTCAACGCTTCAGCAACGATGGCAAATGCATAGCGTTGCCGTAGTAACAACTCCAAAATTAGTTGCTGTTAGAAAGATGTAAAAACAATTTAAATCATGTTATGACAAGGAATAATGATGTTGCTAGGTAGAGCTTTATTGCTTTGAATCAAATCTAATTAATCTAATTTACACAGTGACAGCTTTCGGCTTTCGATGAAGACAGGAGAGGTGCCTGAAAGAAAAAGATTTATGAAGCTGAATCAGTGCCAGCAACTCTTTTTAAAAGAAGTTCATAACGCAATATTAGACAGATTTCAATTATCTTAGGGCATGAGAGGTTGTGGATGCTCTTTTATAATGTTATATTATACACTGCCCTTGAACAGTGTTGTCAGAAGTCTTTCTGTCTACTTAACAACGCCATTCATCGAATCATCATAATCAAATATACAATCACGTTGAGTAGTTAATGATTTTTATGATTTTTACCAATTCTCGTATTTTGAGAACCGTCATTCCTTCATTTCTTGCTAAATTATTTCAGTACTTATTACAATCTGGACGTACATGCCAACAGATTTGTTTAGTCGAAACAGGTTAAAATTACCTATGCAATTATAGATAGTATTAGTTTTTACATTGGGTCTAGAGCTTATTAAAGTGACTGAGAGAGACAACTGTTTGACTTTTACTTCATGAGTGTTGGCTGTTGATGTCATTGTTCATCTACAAAGAACTTGAAATAATTTTTGGCACATTTTAAGCCTTCTACTTATTGAACCAATGGGCAGGTAACTAACTGTTGACGTCAGAGGTTGACCGATAATATCAATCGGAAGGGTTGGTTCCAGGCGACGAGATTCCAGATTGGACTAGGACAAGACATCAGAAATCAACTGGGTTATCACACATACAGGCATCTAGTGTTGTGAATGTGTCAGACTGAATGAAACTGTCGTTCAGTGGACTCAGAAACGCATTTGAAAACTCATAGTGACTGTGCTGAAATAAAGGTTATTTTTACAAAACACATGGTTTTTCAAACAAGGCAGGCATGGGTCATTCGAGAAATACATACATAATTAGGAGATGCATACATTATTATTACTGTTGTTGTTATTTTCATTATTATTACTATGGGGACAGTCTCATAGTTTATGTTTTCATAAATTTTTATCTTGTAGTGAAAGTTATTGGTTTTTTTTTCACCACAACATGAATTCAGTCTGTCTCACATTTCGTGTTATTGTTGTGGTCTTCATTCCTGAGACTAGTTTGATGCAGCTCTCCATGCTGCTCTATCCTGTGCAAGCTTCTTAATCACCCAGTACCTACTGCAGCCTACATCCTTCTGAATCTACTTAGTGTATTCATCTCTTGTTCTCCCTCTACGATTTTTACCCTCCACACGGCCCTCCAGTACTAAATTAGTGATCCCTTGATGCCTCAGAAAATGTTCTAACAACCGATCCCTTCTTCTAATCAAGGTGTGCCACAAACTCCTCTTCTCCGAAATTCTATTCAATATCTCATCATTAGTTACGTGATCTATCCACCTTATCTTCAGTATTCTTCTGTAGCACCACATTTCGAAAGCTTCTATTTTCTTCTTGTCCAAACTAGTTATCGTCCATGTTTCACTTCCATACATGGCTACACTCCATACAAATACTTTCAGAAACGATTTCCTGACACTTAAATCAATACTCGATGTTAACGAATTTCTCTTCTTCAGAAACGCCATTGCCAGTCTACATTTTATACCCTCTCTCCTACGACCATCATCAGTTATTTTGCTCCCCAAATAGCAAAAACCCTCTACTATTTTAAGTGTCGCATTTCCTAACCTAATTCCCACAACATCACCTGATTAAATTCGACTACATTCCATTATCCTCGTTTTGCATTTTTTGATGTTCTTCCTATACCCTCCTTTCAAGACACTGTCCATTCCTTTTAACAGCTCTTCCAAGTCCTTTGCTGTCTCTGACAGAATTACAATGTCATTGGCGAACCTCTAAATTTTTATTTCATCTCCATGGATTTTAATACCTACTTCAAATTTTTCTTTAGTTTCCTTTACTGCTTGCTCAATATACAGATTGAATAGCATTGGGGAGAGGCTACAACCCTGTCTCACTCCCGTCCCAACCACTACTACCTTTCATGTCCCTCGACTCTTATTACTGCCATCTGATTTCTGTACTAATTGTAAATAGGCATTTGCTCCCTGTATTTATCCCTGCCAAATTTAGAATTTGAAAGAGAGTATTCTAGTCAACATTGTCAAAAGCTTTCCCTAATTTCACAAAAGATGTGCCTTTCCCTAATATATCTTCTAAGATAAGTCGTAGTGTCAGTATTGCCTCACATGTTCCAACATTTCTACGGAATCCAAAGTGATCTTCCCCAAGGTCGGCTTCTACCAGTTTTTCCATTCGTCTGTAAAGAATTCGCGTTAGTATTTTGCAGCTGTGACTTATTGAACTGATAGTTCGGTAATTTTCACAACTATCAACACCTGTTTTCTTTGGGATTCGAATTATTATATTCTTCTTTAAGTCTGAGTTGACTTATTGAACTGATAGTTCGGTAATTTTCACATCTGTCAACACCTGCTTTCTTTGGGATTGGAATTATTATATTCTTCTTTAAGTCTGAGGGAATTTCGCATGTCTCATACATTGTGCTCACAGATGGTAGACTTTTGTCGTGACTGGCTCTCCCAAAGTTGTCAGTAGTTCTAATGGAATGTTGTCTACTCCCGGGACCTTGTTTCGACTTAGGTCTTTCAGTACTCTGTGAAACTCTTCAAACAGTATCATATCTCCCATTCCATCTTCATCTACCTCCTTTTCCATTTCCATAATATTGTCCTAAAGAACATTGCCCTGTATACACCCTCTATATACTCCTTCCACATTTCTGTTTTTCCTTCTTTGCTTAGAACTGGGTTTACATCTGAGCTCTTGATATTAATGCAAGAGGTTCTCTTTTCACCAAAGGTCTCTTTAATTTTCCTTTAGGAAGTATCTATCTTACCCCTGGTGAGATAAGCCTATACATCCTTACTTTAGTCCTCTAGCCATCCCTGCTTCCCTGCTTAGCCATTTTGCACTTCCTGTCGATCTCATTTTTGAGACGTTTCTATTCCTTTTTGCCAGTTTCACTTACTACATTTTTGTATTTTCTCCTTTCATCAATTAAATTCAGTATCTCTTCTATTACCGCAGGATTTCTACTAGCCCTCGTCTTGTTACCTACTTGATCCTCTGCTGCCTTCACTATTTCATTCCTGAAAGCTACCCATTCTTCTTCTATTGTGTTTCTTTCCCCCATTCCTGTCAATCGTTCCCTTATTCTCTCCCTGAAACTCTGTACAACCTCTGGTTCTTTCAGTCTATCGTGGTCCCATCCCCTTAAAATCCCACCTTTGTGTAGTTTCTTCAGTTTTAATCTACAGTTCATAACCAATAGATTGTGGACAGAGTCCACATTTGCCCCTGGAAATGTCTTAAAATTTAAAACTTGGTTCCTAAATATCTGTCTTACCATTATATAATCTATCTGAAACCTTTTAGTATCTCCATGGTTCTTCCATGTACACAACCTTCTTTCATGATTCTTGAACAAAGTGTTAGGTATGGTTATTTTATGCTCTGCGCAAACCTCTACCAGTAGGCTTCCTCTTTCATTTCTTTGCTCCAATCCATATTCACCTACTACGTTCCTTTCTCTTCATTTTCATATTGTCGAATTCCAGTCACCCATAACTATTAAATTTTCGTCTCCCTTCACTATCTGAATAATTTCTTTTCTCTCGTCATACATTTCATCAATTTCTTCATCAACTGCAGAGCTAGTTGGCATATAAACTTGTACTACAGTAGTAGGTTTGGGCTTCGTGTCTATCTTGGCCACAATAAAGCGTTCACTATGCTGTTTGTAGTAGCTTACCCGCACTCCTATTTTTTTATTCATTATTAAACCTACTCCTACCCCAACTTGATTCTGTATTTATAACCCTGTATTCACCTGACCAAAAGTCTTGTTCCTCCTGCCACCGAACTTCACTAATTCCCACTATATCTAACTTTAACATATCTATTTCCCTTTTTAATTTTTCTAACCTACCTGCCTGATTAAGGGATCTGACATTCCACCCTCCGACCCATAGAACGCCAGTTTTATTTCTCCTGATAATGACACCCTCTTGAGTAGTCCCCACCTGGAGACCCAATGGGAGACTATTTTACCTCCGGAATATTGTAATGAAGAGCACGCAATCATCATTTAATCATACAGTAAAGCTGTAGTTTCCCCTTGCTTTCAGCCATTCGCAGTACCACAACAGCAAGGCCGTTTTGGTTAGTGTTACAGCGCCAGATAAGTCAATCATCCAGACTGTTCCCCTGCAACTACTGAAAAGACTGCTGCTCCTCTTCAGGAACCACACGTTTGTCTGGCCATCTTAACAGATACCCCTCCATTGTGGTTGCACCTACGCTACAGCTATCTGTATCGTAGAGGTATGCAAGCCTCCCCACCAATGGCAAGGTCCATGGTTCATGGGGGGTCTCACATTTCACCAAGGTTATTAAGAGGCGTATTAAGGGTCTTTATTTGCCCTATTTTCATGTTACCCTGAACATGTTATCTGAACGACTTTTGACAATGCTGTATGCGCAAAATACAGAGCCGTCAATTGAGTTTGTCTTCCGTTATTGGGATTGTAGCCGGAAACATGGGTGGGTAGTGCTCAGTGTCTTTTGGTGATACATAATGATGGCTACTTCAAGCGCTATTTTACTTTAGATTCGTCATCGATCAGCTGAGGCACACCTCTCTTCTACACACTGAACTGCAGATCTCCATCACCTACCAGTATTTAGGCAGGTAAGTGAAAATTTCAGTTCTTTAAAGCATCCAGCGAAATTGTCCAGCTGTATTATGCAACACATAGCAGACATATGTTACCTTCTCTACTAGTACTCTTACTCCAGTCACAAATTTTTATTATCTAAAACTCAAAACCTTTTCATTAAATTTACTCAAAGTATATTAGTTTTACAGCCATCGTTACATTCTTTTCCTATTTACAAAAAAAAGTGCGTTGCAAAATAGCGCCCTATTGTTGCAAAACTACTGGTTAGATAAAGATTAAGTCGATTCCGATTTAAATTTTATTATGGCTTTTTAACAGTGTGCAACAAAGTTGGGAGTTGTTTATATGGCAATGCTATTCATTGACCACAGTTGCTGTTGCATTGAAAGTATAAAGCATGGTTAATAAAAGAATCTACATCAATTCAATGACAATTTTACTGTCTGATAAGTTTTAAAAATCACTGAAAGACAATACAAATACCTACATGGAAATACTGATTTCTTCCCATGATCATGCATCGCCCAGTTAGCAAATAACTATCATTTCGTAATTACACTAGTTACTGTCTCAGATTGTTTCATTAAAATAATTCTCCTTTCTCTGCTGACAATGCTGTTAAAACAAATAACATTCAAAGACATAATAAGGTGTCAGTTCCAGTAATATAATTAAGGATTGATGGCTTATGCTGGTACTAAATGAAGTGTTCCTCTTTTCTCAAATTTCATCGTTTTATTCGTTGGCTTCTTAGATATTATGATAAATTAGTGATAGTTTACTATTATGTCATTTCATAGCTAATGTGTGTTCAATTTAAAAATTTAATTAGATGACCATATAAATAAAATAAAACACTAAACTAAATTAAACTAATAAAAAATCTTTAACAACATAGAAATTTTAAACAGTCATCCCAGCTCATGTACTGCAAAGAAACTTATATGGGCCTTAGCAAACTCATGTCACTTACACTGTTATATAAACATGCAGAAACTGCAAAATTGAAAAACAGACAGGAGAATTCAACAGGGACTCAAAAACTGTGTACATAATTAAACTATATAACTCAATACCAATGTCCAAAAATCAATAAGAAACCTTAAAACTGACACAGATAGCAAAATTGAACGATGTAAAAAAAAAACATATTACTTAAAATGTTGCACTCAACCGTCTCGCCATTAGTTTGGGGTAGCAAAGCAGGAACCGCTGTCTAGCGTGCAAGCTAGGATATCTAGAAGTCTTGAGAAAGCATGACTTCATTGCGCCCAAAGGGAGGAAATGATTAGGGAGTAAGGAAGAGCAAAAGAAAAGTCTAAACACTAGTTGAGTAAAGGTTTTTGTTACACTGTGATAGGCATCAGAAAAGCTGGAATAGAGAGAGCCCAAGCTATCCACGCTACTCTATCCTGTGCAAGCTTCTTCATCTCCCAGTACCCACTGCAACCTACATCCTTCTGAATCTGCTTAGTGTATTCATCTCTTGGTCTCCCTCTACGATTTTTACCCTCTGCGCTACCCTCCTGTACCAAATTGGTGATCCCTTGGTGCCTGAGAACATGTTCTACCAACCGATCCCTTCTTCTAGTCAAGTTGTGCCACAAAGTCCTCCCCAATTCTATTCAACACCTTCGCATTAGTTATGTGATCTACCCCTCTAATCTTCAGCATGCCTCTGTAGCTCCACATTTCGAAAGCTTCTATTCTTTTCTTGTTTAAACTATTTATCGTACATGTTTCACTTCCATACATGGCTACACTCCATACAAATACTTTCAGAAACGACTTCCTGACACTTAAATCTATACTCGATGTTAACAAATTTCTCTTCTTCAGAAACGCTTTCCTTGCCATTGCCAGTCCACATTTTATATCCTCTCTACTTCGACCACCATCAGTTATTCTGCTACCTAAATAGCAAAACTCCTTTACTACTTTAAGAGTCTCATTTCCTAATCTAATACCTTCAGCATTATCCGACTTCATTCGACTACATTCCATTATCCTCGTTTTGCTTTTGTTGATGTTCATCTTACTTCCTCCTTTCAAGACAGTATCCATTCCGTTCAACTGCTCTTCGACGTACTTTGCTGTCTCTGACAGAATTACAATGTCATTGGCGAACCTTAAAGTTTTTATTTCTTCACCATGGGTTTTAATACCTACTCCGAATTTTTCTTTCTTTCACTGCTTGCTCAATATACAGTTTGAATAACATCGGGGAGAGGCTACAATCTATGGAGCCATATATAACTCCATGTCAATGCAGGAACAGTTGAGGGACAACGAGGCAGAGCTGAGACTGTGATCTTCAGACGATCTCAAGGAGGATGACCAGCAATGACAGCACTGTCGACAGGTCAAAATGCTCAAGATGTCTTCGCCAGTTCCAACTGTCGCCAGGTGGGCAGCATTTGACAGCTCGACACAACACAGCTGTGCTCAGCTGTGTGCCTCTCAGCACAGCAGAACACAGCATAGATGACTTGCTGTTTATGCAGCAGAGGTACTATCTCGACTCATCTCTACATGGCTCCTCAATAAACAAAGTAAGTCATGGCCTCACTACGAAATGAGTCTCTGATAGTGAAGTAGTCCTTAAACGCATTCCCTAGGTTTTCAATGGCATTAAATGAATTTTTAAGTAATGTCAGCAGCGCATTTGAACCAGTGCATGAAGCCAGCCATCCTATCTTCCAATAAGCTTGTAAAAACCCATATTCAGAGTACTGGACAGAGTAAACTTATCATGCATTAATTATCTTCCACACCAGAATATCTACAAAAATTTTGTTACAGAATTACACATGTATCAGCACGTTAAATTTATATGCTTGTAAAATGTTTCCCTGTAGATAATAAAATCAGGAATGGATTGTCCACTAGGCAAGCAAAGTAGATTCATTTTTACATTAATTTTGTGAAGATACTGTGGGACAGTGCCAGTATCAGCACTGGAGAAATCTGTATCATTAATAAGAATATTAAGCACAGCTGTATTCATTCAGGGAATCTACGATAAGCGCATAGAAATATTTGTGCATGCAAGGGGAGGATACATTAACCTAACTCAAACTGTTATACCAACTTTGACAGAAGAATTGGTAGTTATATGTACTAAAGCAAAGCATTTCATGACAAAAAGCAATAGCTCAATGTGGGGAAAATTACCATTAACTGTTTTTCTTGTGGATGTATTGCATGCATGTCCAATCATTGTAAAAGTAATATTAAACGCAAAATGTGTGGCAAATCTAGGCATTTAATGAAAGATTGCTAGCTTGAGAAAATAATTGGTGAACCGGAGTCAGTTCTAGTATTTCGAAAGTTAAAGGCTCCAAAGCCAGTCAAATGTGAAAATTGCAGTTCATTGAGACAGTGGAGTCACTGTGAGGGAGTGAAACCATGCATGGCATAGACCTGCGCGAATAACTGGAGAGTGTACTTAGAACACGAGTATTGTATGAAAAGAAGTATTGAAACAACAGGAAAGTATATGATTACAGTCACCTTATGCTGAATTTTGAACAGTATTTTAAGTCTACTATAAAAGTAAAAGTGGAGTCGACTTGCCCACAGAGCACAGAAAATCCTTAAAACTGTTTCTAGATAAATGTGCGTGGATTAGCTTGTTCAATACAAGGTACGTGTGAGGACATGTCAGGTAATACTTGAAGAAAGTATGAGAATTGAAGGTACTGCAAGTTTAGCCGTAAATACGTATGGAACAGTCATTTTATGTCTTGGAATGGATCTGGAACTAAGAATGAAGGGTAAATTTTGTGAGATGGGAGGGGAATCGGATGAACCATGTGAGGTTTTATTGGTAGAGAACTCTTTAAAAATATGCCAAAGAAATGGCAAAGTAGACAGACGTGTAACCTACAGAACAAGAAGGCTGCAGAGCCTGGGCAGGTCAGGTGGCTAATATAAAGTTGGATTCTGAGGATAAATGTGGCAAGACTATAGTAATAGAAGGTTTTTTCAGATGCAAGTATTGCAGGAAAATATGAACCAACCACAGGTACAGGTGAGAGTACGAGAAGGCTCTTGTTTAGTTAGTGTGTTAAATAGACAAGAGGCGGCGACTCCTGTGGAGTTGCCTCGTATTAAGGTGGAAGATGTTCCCTTACGACGCCTTGAACTATGGTGATGACACTTTCAGTGAGATGTCTGAATGTCTCTGGAGGAATAGCAGCCGATTTTTCCTGAAGGGCCGAAACCATTTACGCTCGTGATTTAATATGATGAGATCTGGAGCGAAGTCGACGTTTTATCCCACAGTTTTTCAATTGGTTTCAGATCGGTACTCTGGGAAGGTTGTAGAATTTACTGGATGATATTGCCCATAGTCCATTGCCTCTCAGATAATACTTTGTGACAGGGTACATTGCCATGCTGATATAGTCATCGACTCCAGATTGTTCCTCCTCTCTACGCAGTACACAATGCTTAACCCTCGTAATACCAAATATATTTTGTTCCACTGAATATTACTAACGTCTCTAGTGACTCCCTCTAGAATCCTTTTTTATGAAGTGTAAGTTTAACAATTGTTGAATATAATCACATTCCTTATATTCTTTTCACACTGTAGAACATGGTTGTAGTGGAATAAACCTCAATGAAGATGCACGATTATTTTTATCAATTTTTTACATTTGTGATGAAAGTAAAAATACTTTTTATTTGTACTGAACACTTTTTTTACACACACAACATCCATAGTTTTAAGGTTTTTCAGTGTGTTTTCTATCCGCAGATCTTCCTCAAAATGGACACAATCCTCGTTTTTTCGTCGGCTGTTGTTATTCCTTTCCGCCCAGCCTGGTGTAAGATGCATCCATGTTGAAACGCATCCAGTGCACTAATATCAATCACACTATAAAATAATATAATTGGCCAGTTTCTGATCATCTTCTTTGTAGTGTACGTTCTAAACAGCTCGTCCATTCTATCTTCCCCTCACTCTGTTTTATTATAATCCAGAATCGTTATGGGCTTGGATTCTGCACGATTATCCATTCACTCCTTGAACGCTTTGTGCTGAACAAAGTTTCAATACGAAACAGTTGTTATATGATCTTGGAACCAAAAAACGGGTGAATATTTAACTCAATCTTTGGTCAGAGTAAAATATTCTGAGAGCTCTCCTTTACTTCTTCTAATTGCCCCTAAATGTGTAAGATCGATATTCAGATTTACTATCGCCAGACTAAGGCATCTGAACAAATCGTCAGCAGATACATTTCTGCCTCTGTTTTCTGAGGCGTTCACGGTATCTAAGGCTACTGTCTTACCTTGACCAACTTCACGTGATTCATTTTGTTGTCGACCAGTGTAAGCCAGCTGACTGAGTATGTAAAATGTTGTACTATTACATACAACCCACACCTTCAACCCATATTTTCCTGGTTTTGAAAGAATGTATTGCTGAAAAGGTAATCCATCACTAAATGTAACAAGTTGTTCGTCAATTGTTACGTTCTTGTCAGGAACATAAGCGTCTTGCAACGTCTTTACCCACATTTCAAATATTTCTCTGGTAGGACCCAGCAAATGGGAGCTCGGTTCCCAAAGCCTCGCATCGGCGGCATCAAATCGGATGCGTCTCGAAATCTGGATAAAACTGTCTCCAGCCATGTTGTTGTGGTCTTCATTCCAGAAACTGGTTTGATGCAGCTCTCCATGCTACTCTATCCTGTGCAAGCTTCTCCATCTCCAAGTACATACTGCAACCGACATCCTTCTGAATCTTCATGGTGTATTCATCTCTTGGTCTCCCTCCACGATTTGTACCTTCCACGCTGCCCTACAATACTAAACTGGTGATCCCTTGATGGCTCAGAATATGTCCTACCAACCGACCACTTCTTCTAGTCAGTTACCTTCTTTCCTTGCCATTGCCAGTATACATTTTATATCCTCTCTACTTCGACCACCAACAGTAATTATGCTCCCCAAATAGCAGATCTCATCTACTACTTTAAGTGCGTCACTTCCTATTATAATTCCCTCAGCATCACTGGATTTAATTCGACTACATTCCATTATCTTCATTGTGCTTTTGTTGTGTTCATCTCATATCCTCCTTTCAAGGCACTGTCCATTCCGTTTATATGCTCTTCCAGGTCCTTTGAAGTCTCTGACAGAATTAAAATGTCATCGGCGAACCTTAAAGTTTTTATTTCTTCTCCATGGATTTTATTTTCTACCCCGATTTTTTCTTTTGCTTCCTTTACTGCTTGGTCGGTATACAATTGAAAAACATCGGGGAAAGGCTACAACCCTGTCGCACTCCCTTCCTAACCACTGCTTCCTTTTCATGCTCCTCGACTCCTGTAACTGCCATCTAGTTTCTGTGCTATTTCTAAATAGTCTTTCACGCTCTGTGTTTCACCCCTGCCGCCCTTAGAATTTGAAAGAGAATATTTCAGTCAACGTCGTCAAAATCTTTCTCTGAGTCTACCAATGCTAGAAACGTAGGTTTGCCTTTCCTTAATCTATCTTCTAAGACAAGTCGTAGAGTCAGTATTGCCTCACGTGTTCCCACATTTCTACGGATTCAAAACTGATCTTCCCCGAGGTCGTCATCTACCAGCTTTTCCATACGCTCTGTAAGGAGTTCGCATTAGTATTTTCCAGCCGTGGCTTATTAATCTGATATTTCGGTAATTTTCACATCTGTCAACACCTGCTTTCTTGAAGTCTGAGGGTATTTCGCCTGCCTCATACATCATGCTCACCAGATGGTAGCGTTTTGTCAGGGCTGTCTCTCGCAAGGCTATCTGTATTTCTAATGGAATGTTGTCTACTCCCGGGTCCTTATTTTCGACTTAGATCTGTCAGTGCTCTGTCAAACACTTCACGCAGTAACATGTCTCCATCCATTGCTTCACTAAAAATCGGTCCATCGTGCTCTTTATTCTGCATATGTGTAATTGCTTCATTTTGGGACCTGTAAGCATTTGCTAGGATCTAGACATCGATAAAGCTGTTCAGTTTAGCGGCATCTTTTGGTGTCGATGAGCTGTCCTATACAAGACTTCCCTATTCTTCAGTCCACTTGAGCATTTTATCAACTATGTTCCTCTTAGGAAATAAATCAAATGCTGATTCTATGGCGCCCACACTTTTTTTACTGCGACTTTCGTTGGCCGTCGTCTTACTGGCATTATGATTTACCTTTCCTCACCTCCACAATTCGCCTCGACTTTGCCTCTACCGTACTTATTCTTGTTTGTTTCTTCCAACATAGACCAAAGAGATAAAAAAAATATACATTGCGGCACTAGACGCTACCGCATTTATATAGCAAATTAAAATACAGTAAGTACTCACCTACAAAAGTCAGAATTTTGTGTCGGTCCCTTTACAGACTGGACGTTTGCACTGCCACAATCTTCATTCCAGCTTCCGCCTGATTCAGGAATATTCTCCTGTAGGACACTTATTTCTCGATCACTACATGCGACATCACAATCTGTATCACTGATAGCACTATCAGAGTCTCTTGAGGTTTTTATTTTGCAATAATATTTCGAGCGTTTCCTCTTCGGAGAGTTGACGAACCTACTTCAACTAAATGCAACAAATATAGAACTAGTCCTCAAAAACATTTAACAAACGACTGACGGCATATGAAGTCGCGTCAACAACTTTCCAGCAATATTTTCGAGAAGGTAACGAAGCAAATACAGCAAAATCTATAGATTGAAAAACAACATTCACATATCCCCACGACAGAAATAGGGTCGAATATGGCTCCGATGGTATTCAATGGGTTTACCATGATTTTTTAAGAAAGTAAACACATTCAAAAACTGTTATTAATGCGTATGAAACTATTATTTATTACAGGAATAGGTATTTTTTTTTCCTAATTTGAAGTAATATAGACCAACGTTTGTTTCAGAGAAAACAACGCTCTGGTGCCCCTACCGATGCCACGGAAGGGATAGTGTGTGTTACTAACCTTCCACGTTTGTGGTTTTCTTAGGCACAAAAGGGAGACCACAAGCTACCCATGAAAAGAATTCCCATACTGCATCACCACCACATCCGTTCTTCACTTTTGGCATTAAATATGCTGGCAGGTAACGTACTCCGGGTATTAGCCAAATTCCAACACATATATCGGAATGCCATGGGGCATAGCATGATACAGAGCTCTAGTCGTTTCCGTTCATCTACAGTCACTGTCCATCTACTACCCAATGCTCGTCACACCACCGGAAATGCAGAAACTTAGGCTTATGAGGAGCTGATCGAACATCATACCCTATTCATTTCATTTCTCTGTGCGCAAGCATTATGCTACCGGGATTGTCGGTAGCATTTTGGAACTCAAGAGTGTTTCCTTTTGCTCATTTCAAGTTATTTTGCGCAACCACACTCAGCAGTGCCACACGGTCACTCACCGTTAATACATGGGGTCTCCCTGGTCTTGAGTTAGAAGTGGTGGTTCCTTCCCGTTTCCTCTTCACAGTCGCAGCACCGGCAGTTGCCTCGAGCAGCCGTACAAGGGTTTAAATCTCCCATACAGCTTTTTTCTGCACTAGTGACATCCAATTACTAGTCGACTTTCGAAATCACTGAACTCTCCTGATCGACGTATTCAACTGTTAATGCTTTCCTGCCGACATCACAATACTCCCTGCCTTCTTTTATAATGGTGACTGTTTCTCTCACAACATCTGGAGGTCAGATCCGCGTTATATAGAAGTTTCCGCATACTTTAGACCAGACAGTATGTATTCGCATCACTGCAATCAATATTGCCGTGTGTCAACCTAAGATTGATGTTCTTTATCTAAACATTTACCTACATCTAAACATTTTTTCTACGTGCGGTGGTATTAGCAAGTTGGTAAAGGAATAGCACTTACTTTCTGACAGCGCCATCATTTTGTCAGGTAGCAACAAGGATATAGTGGACCATGCAGAGGGTGCGCTTAGGAATTGTAATAAAATAAAATATGAGCAGTGACTTATATAAAAAAGAATCACTCATTAATGCAATGGCTCAGCATAAAAGAGAAATAACTAATGTAGGAATATTATTAACATTGTAATATGTGGTTTAATTTAGCCTGACGTGTATAAGCACACAGTAACTAGCTCAGTTCTCAAGGTAGTTACGTAATCGTCAATAATTAATTGTCCTTTCCTTATTTCCCAACACTATGGATATTATTTCAGGTTCGTGAGAAGTCGTGTGCTTATAGCACCAGAGAATATTTGCCAAGTCTGTTCGATGAACAGTACTATAATACGTAACTTACCGTGGTTTCGTCTCGTTCCCCAATATAAGATAACAAGAGTAACATCTACAAATGAAATCCTATAATGGAACAGCAATCCTGTGACCAGACCTTTTCTGTCTGCGATGTTATCTCGTTGTATAAAGAAACTCTGTGAACAAAATTATTAAATTATTAGTAGCTGCCTCCGGTGTCGTGGGATCTGAAATAAAGTTAGTTGTCCTAACAGACGGCACGTCTCGTAGATGAGCTAAAAGAAAAATGTTAAAAAAAATTCTAAGATGGCGCCTAACAATGAAAATTCTTTGTTTAGGCCCATATCTACTTACGGCAGTTCAGGTATCAGACTCACAACAGATTGACCACATACACAAATTCTTTTGACAAAATAACCATTATATTTTTTGTGTTTTAAGTACAACTTACATTATAAGCTGGTATAGCAAGATGAGCTTTACATAAGAACGTCCTCTTAGGTCCGAATCCAAGCAGATAAGATAAGCACACAACAAAGGAAAGACAGTTCATGCATAGAAGCTCAAGAGTACATGGAATAATATGTCCATTATTTATAAAATGTATAGTAATACTTAGTTTACATTTTTTTTTAAATCCAAGTCCACCCAGGAGAAATAGTACAGAATCACACGAACTGGAAGAGAACGAAAACTATGCCTCCTTTTAAACGCAGGAAAATACCTTCAATTTAAAATAAAACAGTGTCCCATAATTTGGTCACAGGAAAGTTATTTTAATCTATAACTGCTTAATGAAGCACGGAAGCACACGAGTTATCTGAAATGACGAAATGTAAAACGCAGTTTTCGCCAAGAAGGCCATGGCCTACACCTCCGCATTTCCCCATTAAACGTCGGCCGTCATCGCTTTCAGGCGCGCGAAGAGACTCTATGCGGCTCTGGAAACAGCTTCTCATTAGCCCGGCTGCCTTTTGCGGTAATTTTAATGAGCCCGACCTGTCACTCACCGCGCCTGACGGAAAGGTCGCACGTCCGTTGCGTTCTAGGGCCTCTCAGTGTCGCCAACCGTTTCACTACGCCGACACGGTGGTCGCACGAGGGCGGCCAGCGGAATAACGAGTGGCAGGCCTGTAGAGACGCGATTAGGTGCCCCGCGGAAAGTTAATTACGCCAGTCGGCACCGTTTTCCGGCCAGTCATAAATCGCAGACGGCTGCAGCCACTGAGGGAGAGATAGAGAGGGAAGACGGAACAGACAGACACGCAGAGAAAGAGAGAGACATGAAAGGACGGAGAGAGGGGAGGGACGGAGAGAGAGAGAGAGAATAAATGAGGGAGACAGCCTCCAGAAAAAAGTTAAAATAAAGGAAGCACAAAAAACACGAGGTTGCAGCGAACTCCGCGACAAAAAGTAAAGTCCCTTTTTCTTTATGCACCCCAGATGCTGCTTCCAGTTCGTCATTCAGGACTTTTCCAGACTGCAGCAGTCGTGTCTCTGTAGCTGGGAACAGGTGCCCCTGAATGCACTGTTAATAAATGTAGAGAGAAAAAAGGACAAACAGGTCTTTTAATTACCACCATTCCCCCCCCCCCCCCCCCCCCCCCCCCCCTCTACCTCTGTGTTTTTCTTCCGAACTCTTTACGTTTGTTTCGGAGACGCTAATAAGGAGGCAGTTCCGCGAAAGGGTGCCGTTTTTCTGCTCTCGTCTGATACTTTCTCAGGGATGTTAGTTTGGAAGTCGGCTGCTTTACCCGTCAAGACATCTCATATCACTTAACGTAGTTCACCCTGTGTTGCTTCTAATATTACATATCCATTTCTAGGTAATAGAGCGTAAAATACTAAAACAGACTGTTTCCGCTAACTATTTGCTCGTTGCCAAAATTAATTCGTTTATGATTTACGTCGTTTACTTTTTTCCGACTTTCGCCTCATAATCTCTGTGTGTAATCGTTGCTTCCCCTATATTCGATGCTCTTTTCTACTTTCCACTCCAACGCAGCCATCGTTCAATTTCACTTTAGTTTATCGTTACATAAGTGTTAATCGTCACAGTTTTGAGGGAACCACAAGTGAGAGGGATAGCTCTTTTAGAATGAAAGTGCTTTTTCTGATATTCTAGAGTTATCTCTTTAAACAACATAGCATTTTCACACATGCTTCACAGTTCATGTATTCATTAATGGCCATTGTCACTACCAACATTACCCTCTCCTAAAATGCGCATGGCACCAACAAGAATCTCTACCAAACCTTTACAATGTTAACATTTATCCAGAAAGAAATCAGAGCGTTTTATAAGTATTGTAGGAATTGAGGTGCGATTTAGAAATGATTCCAGCACATCCTGTCAGAAATTCCTTCTGCTCTTTTGCAAAATTCACTACTTGCCATTAAAATTGCTACACCAAGAAGAAATGCAGATGATAAACAGATATTCATAGGTCAAATATACTATACTAGAACTGACTTGTGATTACCTTTTCGCGCAATTTGGGTGCATAGATACAGAGAAATCTGTACCCAGAAACAACAACCTCTGGCCGTAATAACGGCCTTGATACTCTTGAGCATTGAGTCAAACAGACCTTGGATGGCTTGTACAGGTACAGCTGCCCATGCAGCTTCAACACGATACCACAGTTCATCAGATTCTGATAAGCCAGTTGCTCGGCCACCATTGACCAGACGTTTTCAACTGGTGAGAGATCTGGAGAATGTGCTCGCTAAGGCAGCAGTCGAAAATTTTCTGTATCCAGAAAGGCCCGTACAGGACCTGCAACATGAGGTAGTGCATTATCTTGCTGAAATGTAGGGTTTTGCATGGATCGAATGGAGGGTAGAGCCACGAGTCGTAACACATCTGAAACGTAACGTCCACTGTTCAAAGTGCCGTCAATGCGAACAAGACTTGACCGAGACGTGTAACCAATGGCATCCCGTGCCATCACGCCAGGTGTTACGCCAGTTTGGCGATGACGAATACACGCTTCCAATGTGCGTTCACCGCGATGTCGCCAAACACGGATGCGACCATCATGATGCTGTAAACATAATCTGGTTTCGTGGTAAAAAATTATGTTTTGCCATTCGTGCATCCAGGTTCGTCGTGCAGATGGTTGTTGTCTTGCAAACGTCCCCATCTGTTGACTCAGGGATCGAGACGTGGCTGCACGATCCGTTACAGCCATGCGGGTAAGATACCTGTCATCTCGACAGCTGATGATATGAGGCCGTTGGGATCCAGCACGGCGTTCCGAATTACCCTCCTGAACCCACCGATTCCATATTCTGCTAACAGAATGGCCAGTCGTGGATCTAGACCAACGCGCACAGCAATGTCGCTATACGATAAACCGCAATCGCGATAGGCTACAATCCGACTTCTATCAAAATTAGAAACATAATGGTACGCATATCTCCTCCTTACACGAGGCATCACAACAACGTTTCACCAAGCAACGCCGGTCAACTGCTGTTTGTGTATGAAAAATGGGTTGGAAACTTTCCTCATGTCATCACGTTGTAGGTGTCGCCACCGACGCCAACCTTATGTGAATGCTCTGAAAATCATTTGCATGTCACAGCATCTTCTTCCTGTCGGTTAAATTTCGCGTCTGTAACACGTCATTTTTGTGGTGTAGCAATTTTAATGGCCAGTCGTGTATTTCAAGCAGTATTGCTTCTCTGGTAGAACTGGCAACTGTATTTAAACTTCGCTGCTCTCGTCATTAAGCCTAGGTATTCTTGGTACACTCTTGATGCTGTGAATTTCGGAATATTGAATTTCCTAATGACTTTCGATACTGGATATCGCATGTGTCTAGTGTGTTAATTCCAGTCGTGAGATCATAATCGCATCGGCAACTTTTCCACATGAATCACCTGAGTACACACGACAGCTCTGTTAATTAACTGCCCTTCTATGCCTTGTGTAATCGGTACTGCCATCACCTGAATGTGTGGGTATCGGTGTCCCATGACTGTTGCTACCTCACTGCATTCTAATACAAAATTTAATGTAATGCAGCATTAGAAAAACATAGAGTCCTTGTCCGCCGCCCGTTGTCTGGTGGCTAGCGTTGCTGCCTCTGGATCACGGGGCCCCGGGTTCGATTCATATTGGAATGTGAAGAATTGAATAATTGTACTGTGAAAAAATTGGGATTTGGTACGGGCGCTGATGACCGATCAGTTGAGTCCCCACAAACCAAACACGATCATAGAGTCCTTTTTTAAATTTAAGTTGTAAGTGACTTTTAAACTGTCTTGCACATAGTGTTTCATGATTTCACGTCAGTTCAGCACATATATTGCTAAAATAAAAGTGGCAAATTTAAACTTTCTCCAGGAGGTTGAAGGTTCTCACATAAGATGCGAGTACTTCTACAATAGATGTTTTCTGTCCAGTTCGGTAGAAAAAGATTTCCTAAAGACGTGGCTGCAGAAGTTTTGATGGAGTGCTTGCTGAATTCTGAAGTGGCGGTTTCATGGCAAAAATCGCGATGTGTGGTCTTAGAATCTCAGGCACCCAAATGAGCTACCGTAAATAACTGTTAAGCCAGTATGTCAACAAGAATACCGCCTTTTAGTTTCCCTTGGAACATGAGAAAATTTCACTTATATAACCTTCACGATTCATAAGCCAAGTTTTAACGACGATTAAATTATGCTGCGTGCCAAATTCTACAAGGCGGTTTCCTCTTTCATTCCTTTTCACTATTCCATATCCACCTACTATGCACCCTTCTCTTCCATTTCCTACTACCTAATTTCAATCCTACATAGCAAATTTTTGTCTCTGTCACACTCTTCTCCAACCTCTTCGCCATCTGCGGAGCTAGCTGGTATATACTCTTTTACTACTGTGGTGGGTGAGCGCTTCGAGTCTATTTTGGCTATGGTAATGTCTTCCCTATGCTGTTCACAGTAACTTACGCTACTCCTACATTACCCCTACTCGATTTTGTAATTACAACCCTGTATTGACCTGACTAGAAGTCATTTTCCTCCTGCCACTGAACTTCATTAATTCGCACTATTAGTAACTTCAACCGTTTTAAAATGTTCTAACATTCCTCTCTCCTGTCCATAGATCGCCAAATTTTTCCTCCAGATGACACAGACAGAAGAACCATCTTAGCAGTGCTTACCTTAGTTTTAAATTTCAAGGCTCTTTCACGGTCGTTTGCAACAAGCGTTTGGACTAGATGTTCGGAGTGGAAGGGTGAACGTGGAACTTCAGTGTATTGGGTGATGTGAGACAGCGATACATTTCGGATTGTGACGGAAAATCAGACAGGCATATTTGTACCTAAAATGGATGTTTATTTAATCATCAATGGGTTTCGGGTTGGCCCATTCTCAAACCGACCTATGTACAGAAGTCAAAATTACAATATGTTCAAACACAAGTTTACCTTAAATACTGGTGCAAACCATAAACGGATAGCATATCACAACCGGTACGTACCAATAATTGCGAAGTAAAACGTCTGTCGAAAATAGCAGTAAATAAAGTGGGTACATATGTGTATAGTCCCAACTAACGTTCGTTAAGGAATGATACTGTTCCAGTTCGAAGGTACTAGGAAACTTAGAAAAGGTGGCGCCCTCTTCGGGCCGTGATTCTTTTAATTCTGTAAATGTTGTTTCCATAGCAATTCACAAACTTAAAAACAAGCAATGTACAAAACGATTACTTAACATAAGTGGTACGTACATATGTCTCATATGTGTGCTTGACTACCCAAACGAAGCACAATGTAATACTAACTACTAATCTGTATGCTGAACGGCATGAAAATGTCAATACATCATCAGCGGAGCATTGCTAAATCGGAGTCTAAAAAGCGTTACCATTTCGTAGCCCATTTGTTTCAAAGACACCTAACACAAGCATAAACCGAAAAGAAATATCTTAAAAATTTAAAAAACGTACCCACAAGCCAAACATTTTTACAAAATAAAACAGTTGTGGTCTACATCTCGCATACAGACATATGTAACAGCAGGCTAACATGCAGAAGTAATTTAATTAAAAAACAGTAATTATATAAGCCATAGCATCCATACAATCAATATAGGACCAGGAAAGAGCAGGGGATGGGGGAGGGGGGGTGGAAGGAGGTTAAGCGAAATGGGCAGAGGGAAAAGGAAAGCGGTACAGAAAAGATATAGATGAGATAGATGAGATCAGAAGGTTCGATAGTGGCGGGAAGACGCCGGAAAAAGAGGATAAAATACAAGCTTATATTAAAATAAATGTTTTCCATAATTATACATAAAATTTTTTTGTAAAACTGTGTATCCTAAAATAAAATAGCAAAACATACTGGCTGCGATTTAACTCTATCAGTCATAGGCTGCTCTCAAAGCACACAGGTCAAACGTTTAAACGAAACTGTAAATCTCCACAAAGTTGTTTGTGTAAACACACAAATCATTAGAGGAGGTAGGATCTTATCAAAAGTAGACTAACCAACTAGCACATGCAGTAACGTAATAAGTGGTTAAACTAAATACTATAACTACAAATAAGGAAACACATAGGTGTGAGTACAGGCTACAGTGCAGAAGAAATCTAGGATGACGATTGTAGCCTATTAGGGTACAATCAGTGCTTAAAATATACAGATATAAATGAGCGTAAATTACAATATGATTACAACGAATACATTATACTGAATCAAATACGACACTACGGTAACTGCCATACAAAATAACGAGCATAAGCCACTCTCAACATCAAAAACCCCATTACTTTTGGAAAAATATTTAAAACCATCTCAGATACTGCTAATGCCAGTTTCATTTTTAGAGAATCTAATATTGAGGATGAAGTTCATAGACACTTAGGGTACAACAATTGTTTAAAATATATACGATATAAATGAGTTTAAATTACAATCTGAATACAACTAATACACTAAACTTAATAAAATAGCACACTATAGTAACTACTTTACAACCAAACGCACGTAAGCCACTCTCAAGGCTAGAAACATCATGACACTTGCAGTAAAACAGGTTTCAGATCATCTCAAACACTACTAAAGCCCATTTATTTCTAGACAAGACGACTTCTCACCTAAGACCCATTCATCATGTAGCATCCACTAATAATTATTAGGCAGTTAAACAAATTAATACTTCGAAGGTAAAGAAGGGCTTGGAGGAAGGGGGAGGAGAGAATTTTTTAAAAAGTGTGAAACACTGATATGTATGGGTTGTAGTATGCAATCCATTTATGCTCTCCATTCGTAATTACTGTCATCTGGCGTTTGAATATACTGCAATTTTGACTTCAGTAAATAGGTTGGTTTGAGAACGGGCATAGACTGAAATAGGACATTGACTAAATAAATATCGACTTTAGTTGCAACTTTGGCGGTCTCCTTTTACATCACCAACATGGAAACGTTTAGTTGTTCGCTTCCTGTTCTTGTGCTGTGCTTACTGCAGTGTTCGAAGATGTACAGTTGTATTTGCTGAATCGTAGCTAACACGAGGTATTATATTTCAGAGTCCGTTTACTGAGCACCTCGCACGGAACTAACTCATTTCTGCATCTATAATGTAGACTTCATTGTGCTATTTTTTATTTTATTTTCATTTATTCATGTTTTTCTTTTCTTTGTTAATTTGAAAATGACAGATAACCCGATGAGAACCTCTTATTATCGTCTTTCAGACTTCCTACTATTTTATTCAAGGTCTTGAAACGTCCCCTTAGAAAAATTATACACGACTGTGCTTAAACTGAAACACAATATTTTTTTAGCGCAACGCAATCTGACTTTCAGTAATCCCTACAAGAGAATGGCCCTGACTAATATTAAGCTATATGTTTCACAAATCACTTACCTCACAAAAATCTTCGTTACTCGAACTACTGCAATACAGCAAGCGCCACTACTGCCAGCTAACTAAGAGATTCAAACTACAGAAGTCACTAACTACTGATAGGCACAGTTAGCAAATGAAAGATTTTAATAGAGAACAAACTATGTATTTACATTAATAGTCCTTATATATTTATATCAGTTCATGACACCAATTCTTACAAATTTCAAAACTCCGCCATCTCTCTCCCCACGTCCACCACTGCTGGCGGCTCACCTCCAACTGCGCAACGCTACACACGGTTCACATCCAGCTGCCGCTGCCCAACACTACAATGGCGAGTATTACAACAATGCCAACCAGCCACTGACTGCACACGGCACAGCCAGTGATTTTCATACAGAGCGCTACGTGGCGGCTGCGTTACCAATAAAAAAAAACTAAACAGCCTACTTAGATAGCCCCCATGCTCCCCACAAAAAATTTTACAAATTGTTTTGGGCAGTGGTCAATACAGATTTGAAAATTTTTTTTATATTTATAATTACAATAACGAAGAAATCAAATGCACACACTTATTGATACAATGTTGGTCAAAAGCTAAAATTTTCTCACAGTATAAAGACAGTCCTGATCATTCATCACAGTAAAATAGCAGTGTTTTTCTCAAAGTCTTGGCAGTAAAAGAAAATGCACACGGAAGTGATGGATTCCCATTCAGTCTTGAAGAAGTAGTGTTGTCCTTCCAACAGAAAGACTGTGCTGACTCTTGACATGCACACAGGTAATGGGCCACAACAGAGCAAACCCACAGAAGAGTCAGTTGAAGTTTTGAAAAATATTGGTAGGTAGGTCATCACAGAGCAGACCCATGGTAGTCCTGATAGCGATTACGGTATTAATGGGACACCAGAGGTGCAGACCCACTGCAGTCCTTGTAGAAATAATGGTATTGGTGGGTCATCAAAGGTGTAGACCCACTGCAGTCCTTGTAGAGATGGCTAGCAGCCAACTGTTGCGACTGTGCAGGCGCACAATCACCATTGAAGAGTCTTGCGGATAATATAGCAAGTCCATAACCCACCACTTGTCCACTCACAAAGTTTTTGGAATTGTCCTTAGAACCAGCAATGCTGTTAACCAGTCCCTTGCTAAATTATCAACACACTTGCGAACACTATCAGTCCCTACTTCTCACATATTGTCCATATACTATGACCAACAGAAATGTGTGCAGTAAAATGTAACTTACAAGTTACTTAATTTGATGAACTGGTGTCAATTACAATTTTGTATAATAAGAATGCAATAACAAAGGTACAAAGTATATCAATAAAGAACATAATAGTACAGATAACATTTGCAGTAATACAGGCTTTACAAAAGAATCGAAATAACAAATACATCAGTGTTACAAGAATTATGACATAAGTAAATACATAAAGATCAGAATAACTTTTAAAACATAAAATTCACATATGAGCATCAAAACAGATCAGAATTAATAATGTCTAACATCATTACAAAGTAAATAACATATTATTAATGCAAATTATATTTGAGGATAACAGTATTCCTCATCATAGTTCATGTAGCTGAGTATTAGAAAAATTCTGCAACGTAATTCTTATCAGATAAACATATAAAGATCGGTAGAACATAAATACACAAGGGTACACAAACACATAGTGGGATAAGAGAAGGAAAGGACAGGGTTTGTTTTCAGTGTAACATTTGGAACTGCAGTCCAACCCAAAACTTCATTCCATAGATCTTTTGTCTTATTTCAAGATTTGTTTCCACCAAAAAAATCATATCCAAGGATGCTTTTTGTAGTTATATGTTCACATATTTCTTACCTCATTTTTTATTTTTCGTCATCTTACCTCATCATTTATTTCCAAAAAAGTCCTACCTAAACCTGTTGTCCCTAAACCCTACTTTTGTGTGTTCCTATGCTCTTTCAAAATACTTTTTTGGCCAAACCATTTTCTTATAGCTTCTCAATGCATTCCTTCCAATTCATCGCAACTCATTCGCTTATATAGTCTACCCCCTCTTAAGCTAACTTTAATCTACTGAGCTCAGATGATAAACTAAGGGACAACGCAATGCAGCAGCACAAAACAAATTAACACAAATAGCAAGGACAAAAAAGTGGAAGTAAGCAAAGCAAGCAGCAATAAATGTAATGACTTATATCTAAACATGACAAACCCACAAGCAGAAAAAATAGTACACTAAAAACAACAATGCAGATAAGGGAAATGTATATCTTAATATCTATGTAATTAAAGTGGTGGACCACAACTTATTCTATGAAATAAATTACCAAGTACTTGAAGAGAAAATTATGTATGCAGTTCCTGTGAAGGGAAATGTCTTTTTGTACTCCCTCATTCTTTTGGAAGTATCACATTATTATTATATACTGGAGCTGTAGACAGAAAATATTTATGTTAGTATATGTATAAAATTTTATTTTAACCAATGCTGCCGTGCAGCTAGAAACTAGATATTAAACGAAATGAGCAAATATATATATAAAGCAACATATGAAACGTCATTCACTAGGCAAATGGCGTCTCCAACGGCAAAAAAATTCTCTCAATTAGAAAGACAATTGATGTAAAATGTTTCTCATCATTTCATTACGCATTTTAGTAAATATCATAAATTAAGAACTCCACAGTATAATCATATGTTTTCAAGTTTGAGTGTGTCGCATTTGCGATGCTTTCTACAAAGGAATCTCAATAGCGAGGATAATGGCCTCTTTTTTTTTCTCCACCTGTGCCTCTGAAAGGCACACACTAATGACTTGTGTCCAGGTGGCTGTCGCCCAGCTGGGTGCCCACGACGCATTACGTGAAGGTGGTCACTTAACTTTCTTACCGAAATATTCACGACACAAGTTTCCGCTACAGTGGCAGTCTCATATAAGACATTTCACAGGTCAAGAATTTGCGTCATTCATCTGTAGAAACAAAATCCTTTAAAAATAATAGTGTCCAAAAAATTTTCGCCAGCATAGTGATACATTCACGCATATACACACATTTCATAACTCTTAAAGTATGATTCTTGGTTTGCAACAACCTTTTTCACAAACCAGACTCCTTAACCACTACTCATTATTCCTTACCTTATTCGTAGACACTTCTTCAATATTTCATCATAACAGATACGTAGCATAATCAAATTCCTCATATAGCATCAGCTTATTGATCATAAACATACCACAACAGTGTAATACACATTGTCATCGTAACATCATAAAACCTCAGCCAAATCTCAAAATCGTCGTAGCTTCCTCCAATAATTTCAAAACCTAAAAAAAATGCTCTGCTCATGTCAAAAGTGTCATCTGCCTCAAACGTACTTTAAAAATCATGATCCCATACTAACTACATCATTCAAAGCTCTCATAGTATCACAATGGTTCCGAAAAAATATGAACATTTCACAAAGTACAGACCAAATACAATTTCATAAGTGTGAAATTATCCAACTGTGTAATTGCATAAACATGTGTCACTGACGTAACAAACAAAAATATTTATCTCAGTTAAATGATCACATAGCTGTGTAATTTATGTGTTAGAGAAATATGTTACCGATGTGTAAAGTTGTATAAGCAAATACCATATTAGCTAGGGCTCCTTGTGCTTGCCAAACACATGGTACACAAAGTAAGCGTGTACCCCCCTGAGGATTAATGTAATTATATCCTCAGGTGTTGCAGATTACAGCAATGGAATGAAATGTATCACGGAAAACCTTTGTATCATTGTACTTCAAATATCTTTAAAAATAAGTGTTTTAAGTACAAAATTAATCACTCAATTACGTGTACTGTAGCGCTAAACTGTCCGTCATGTTGTAAGATAATCTCTGTGGAAGTGTCGTAATTATCGTCCTCCGAAAGCTACGTTCTGCAGAAGTCAATGTACTTACCTCATGATAAACAAAAGTGATATGCTTTGCGTATAGATATCGTACTTACTACGCTTATTGCCGTGATGAAGTAAGTACTGTACTGTAACGTATTGTTGTGCTACAGAAAAGTCTGTCTCATTAGCTATACCACAAAGTTACAACTAAAACATGTTTTCCTTTCCAGAAGAATTCAGAAAAACTGTGCAGATATAAAAAAGATACACCGCAAAAGCACAATGTAAATTGTGTCACACATTAGTAGCGTCGTGATATAATCGTGTAGCTATCAAAGAAACCAAATGCTAAGTCATCTTTAATCTCACAGAAAGTACTTCAAATCAAGAATGTCTTTTCAACTAAACCAAAATGTTGCATTAAAATCTCATTAACAGTATATGTTCTATGTATGTAAGCCTTATAGTCGTTACGTAATCGTGCAACTAACAAGCAAGACTGTACAAATAACAACACTGTGTCGTCTGTTCACTATAACAATGCAGTCGTAATTTCTGTTTAAAAATGTTCCCTAGGTTCTAGACTGGATAGTTAACTTCAAAACATTGTTACATATTAACAGTTTCTCAGTGAGACAAACTGTTCTAGCAGCGTGAAGTGAAAAATTTAATGGCATAGAGAAGTTAAAAAGCAGATTATCTTTCAATAAACGGCTTTACATGTGAAATGTGGTGCAATCTTTTACTCTTCCTAGTGCGCAGAGTTTCAAGCTCAACGCAATTATCATGTGGTTATGTCGGTAAGGAACACTGGATTTTTTCTCAAGGTTAGCTTATGTTATTTTTCTCTGAGCCAACCGGCGCACGCGGCTGCCTGCGGTGCGAGCGTTGTCTATCTCTTTGTTGGCGCGCGTCGTTATTGGGATTAGGAGACCTAACTTCTACAAATTCGCCTTGACGACAAGGCCCTGCCCTGTTTGAAGTTCAGGTCTGTCGTTTTGTCGGTAGCTCACGTAGTTTCTTGTTTGTCGGTCATGTGGTGGAGAATTTCTCCCTGAGCCGTAAGTGCGCGCTGGACCCTTGCGTCTGAAGTTATTCTGTCTCCCTTGATAATAATTGTTTTTGTTCCCATATTGTCTGTTTCTATGGTTACCTCTGTCATATTCATGACTACGTAAATGCGATATTTCTCTGTGACTATTATTACTCTTCCAGTGGTTGTCATACAGGTGGTGTATGATTTGGTCACGATTTGCGTTGTAAGAATAGGCTTTTCGTGTCCAGTTATTGTTTCTTTCATCGCGGAATTGCGACGGATGTGACCTGTAATTGCTGCGTTTCTGTTTTCGCGTTCCGCGATTGTCAGTGTCAATTTCCAGTTCTTGTGACAGTCGCTGAAAAGCTTCAATGTCGTCTTGAATCGTCCTGCCAAAATGATATTCCTTAAATGATCCGGCAATTTCATTAAGCAAATGCAGATGAGTTCTGAAGGGTTGTATGGGTTTGAAAGATATTGATTCTTATGCAACATGTCTTCAAAATATTGGACAAGACTGGAAAATTAAGATTGTTCAAAGTGTTTCATCATCATGATGCTATGTTTTACTCGGTCTTGTGTAGCTTGAGACCAATATGCTGAGAGGAAGGCATGACAAAATTCTCCTTCACTGTGGCAATCGTGAATGACCGATCGCATTCTTACAGCTGGTTCGTTCTCTAAGTAGCCACACATAAATTCTAATCTGTGCTCTAATGACCAGTTGGGGGGAAACAATGAGAGAATTTATGAAGCCACGCTTGTGGATGAATGTCGTTGCCAGAATTTTTAAATGTTTTGAATTTACGTGTAGTAATGAACAGCTTATAGTCAAAATCATCATGTCGGCGAGTCGCATGTCGGTCATTGTTACGTCGTTTCTGCGGTTCCATCTCAAAATTCGGTGTACTTTGCCAATTTCTTTCATAATCTCCGAAGTGCCCTGTGTTATTATTTTGTGGCAGTTCCGTATTTTTATGTCCCTCTTCCCGTATTGGAGAGCGAGTGTCCTCTGAAATACGTAATTCTTGTATTACCTGTGTCAGCTGATATTGTACTTCCCGGATTTCTCTTTGGTGTTGCGTATTAATGTAATTCTGATTTTGTTTGAATTTCCTAATTTGTTCGAAGTAGTCATTACAGACTACCGGTTTTGTGTCATTCAGATTATCATCTACCTTCGTAGATAAATTATTTAGCTGATCCGAAAGTTCAACTACTTTCTCTGATAATTAACTAATGTCCTCCATGTGTCTTTCTGAACCAATTTTCAGAGTATCTACTAAGTTTTCTTGAGTTTTTGCAAGTTGCGTAAGTGAATCGGTAGATGCAACTGAGTCAATTTTAGCTTGCAAGGTCTCATGATTTTCATGAACAATAGTTTGCAGTTCTTTCATGGCTGCTTCGTGATTCTGTAATGGATTTTCATGCTCACAAATTTGTGTTTTTACGTCATTATAGACTTTTTGACATTTCGATTCGATTTTATGTAATTCAGTAGTTAAATCTTCACGTGTTTGTTCAAGCGTATGTTCCACTGAGTCTAACTTTTGATGCTTTTGTTCCATTGCGTCTAACTTTTGAAGATTTTGTCCCATTTGTTTCTGAATCTGTTCCATTTGTTGCATTGATTGCAATAATAATGTATTAGTGTCTGGAATCTGTTTCTCTATGCCTTTTGTCAGTGCATTTTCACCGGCAACATTCACTTTTTGATAGGCAGAAAATGTGTCTTGACTCATTTGAGAAAACGGCGAGGACGCAAAACCTAAGTCTACAGTATTTGCAATATTGTGTTCTGTCATTTCGGATTCCTGAGGCGAGCTGTTGCCGACCGATCAATCGATAATGCTTCCCTGTTCACTACCTGTTTCACTGTGTACACCATTATTTGACGCCCACTCCATTTCCCTATGCATAGTTACCAAATTAATACTTTGAATGTCTGTTAATTCATTACACAGTGGTGCTGGTAAGCTACGCTCGTCGTCACAATTATATCTCAGTTTACTTTGGAGCCTAGTGCTACGTTTTTCACACGCCATTATTGTCACATTATTTCACACGAGCAAAGTGTGCCAGCCGAGCACGACACTAAACATAGCCCCAACTATTATGTAAGCATTTTGTAGGTAGTTTCTTCTGTCAGGCAGTTGCCACTGCGGGAATTGCACTTTCCCCAGCAGGTTCTCAGAACGGAGGTGGAAGGGCAAACCTTTGGGAAAAGATCGCTATCTGCCTGCCTTTCCCGAAAATAGTCAAACTATTTAGGCCAATTTCCTAGGATTTTCACGATTTGGTGAAAGCGCATTGTGACAAACAGGTGGGTGATTTCTTTTTTCACTCACAGACCCAGAAAGAATTGCCCTGGGTGTTCTTAAAACCGGCTGTCAGAGCAACCAATGGAGCCTATACGAAAGTTTGTAGGGTGGGGGTGCAACACCTGGGGTAAGGAGTAATTTTCATATTTTGAAAGACGAATGACGACTTGTGCGTAGTCATAAAAATGTTCTAGTTTCGACGCTGTTATAATTCTAGGTAATACCGACTTTTAAATCGTTTTATAGAAACAAGAGTACCTAGTTACATTTTTTTCCTTTCTCTTAGAGCTAGGTTCCAAAATACACAGAATTGTGCAGGTGGAAAGCTGTTGGGTTGGAAAACGATTTTTACACAGTTTCTGATGGTACAGGATCAGCAGTATATCAGGTGAGGCACACGCAGCTAGATAACAGTAAGCCACTGGCAGAACAATATTGAAAGATGTACACTTTTCGTTACCTGCTGCAGGGTGGCAAGCCACTCACTGGTGGAGTAGCATTTGAAGTAATAAAAAGATGGTAGCGCACAGTCTGTTGTTAAATATTGCACCAACACAGATAATGTCATTTTTTTGCTTTAGTGTGATAAGCCACAATGAGGTGGGGTCTTAAAAGGACACAGCTTGAGTTCTTCAGACGCAAAACTGCATCGTGGAAACGATGTGGAAGCCGATTGTTAATGGGTTAATGCTAGTGTGATTATATGGTAGAGGATGTATATTATCAGCCAAATCCATGGGATATGAGACCATCATCAAAGGTTAGCAACAAAAGAATACAATTATGTGGTATGCAATGTTACAGTATCTAATTATGAAAGTTATGAGGTCAGTCCAGTACATGTTGTTTTCTAAAATAATAGCTACTATTGTTTAATGGAACATAGACTATTAGCCATAAGTGATTGTTATACTTGTGACGTAGATCACTAGGTGCTTTCCTTAGGGGTTAATGTGGCGTTCCATTAAATAGTTGCTAAATAGCTGTATTGTTTAGTTTCGTAGGTTCATGCTATTAGCCATTTTTGTATCTTTACGTTCTGTAAGAAAGAAGATTGTCCACTAACATAGCTTAAAGAAATATAGCAACTAATGGTATTAGCCATTTTTGTATCTTTACATTCTGTAAGAAAGAAGATCGTCTACTAATATAACATGGAGAAATACAGCAACTGATGGACATCCTATTAACTTTTCAGAACCTACAGTGTTAAGATTTTTGGCCTCAAATCCTGATTCAGTTTTACTGAAGCACGCTATACACAGAGAATGACGAGACATTAATGTCCAGAAATGTGGTAGTCCTATACAGATAGCACAAATTACGACCTTAACTCGAATATGTTTAGTCGTCCTATTCCTATACAGCATTAGAAGCTGACTGACGTCATAGACTTGCTTCCCCACATGTCTGTGGTACATCATGAATTTTATTTATCCCTCATTCAGCACGAAGTCACAGAGCACAACGATAAATCTAAATTAATTGGTGCCAGTATCGGAGATGACGCTGACAGCAACGTGAATTGTGATCAGTGAAGACCAATGTTGACACTGAAACTCTGGTGATTTACAACGAAAAATCACAAAATTGTATGTATTCCTGTACTTAATATTGTTTCTCACTACGTACAGTAGTTAAAAATCTCATATTTTATGACACAATACTAAATGTACGTAGTACCTTATAATACAGTAAACATACCTGTTACGTCCACCACTTGTTTTATGAAACATTCTGAATGTTTATATGTCTCTCCTCTAATATTTGCTTAATGTGGCAAGCCATTATCTAGCCCCGGGCGTCTCAGTTGCGCAGGTGGTTAGAAGTGGATGAACATTTTTCTCATTGGTGGGTGTTTTATACATGTGAACTCTGAACAGAGCAAGCGCTGCAGATACGTTCTGATTTCACTTCGTGGCAGCGAGACGAATAAGACACATCTCGGGGCAGAGGCTCGAAGACACTACTTGCACTTCGACTCCTAGTTTCTGGGAAGGCTGAGCACCAGATGGCTACGTCTGAACGAAGTTAGGGATTAGCCACACTTCACCAAATTATCATAGGTTCACCATGACCAGAGAGACAGGCATAGTTGTATGTTTAACTCCATATCTCGTCCCAATGTGATCGCACAATACTTCTTATTCACTCCCGGCTATGTTGTACTGAATTGAAGCGCTAGGGAGTTGATTACTATCGACCCCATTTCCCTGTCACACTACTTTGGCTCAGTTATCTGTATTTCTTATAGTTTAATACCATGTGTCTAGTGTGTTCAGCTAAATTCTGGTTAACGTCTTTATTAATTTGTGCACGATGAACACTTAATAATAAAAACTGGTTTCACTTGGTTTGGATTTCATAATTAGTGAATCCTTCTTCATGCAATTTATTTATATTGAATTACAGGGATGTGAATACCCGTGACTCACTGCTACGTCCAGCGTTTTTCTTTTCTTTCTTTTAACTGGTGGGGCTTCACAGCCATGGTGTAGTATTGTAACAGCGAGTGTGAGATCTTCAGTGGCCCAAGTTGTGCTCCTGTATTATTCCAAGAAAAAAATAAAGAAGTTCATCGCGATTAAAATTTCGCAAGTTAAGGGAGTACAGGTAGGTAAATTTTGCGTCGAGAAGAACCCAACGAGAAACCGCATATAAGGGCAAGCATGACAACGTAAATTTTCTAGAGAGCAGTGACAGTGACAGGTTCCAAAACGATAGAAGGATACCCTATCAGAAGCAAAGAAATAAGGACGACAGATTCCGTCTGCCAGATGCTGTACAAGCAAACGAAGAAAGTTTAAGAACTTAGTGGACGCAGTCGTTAAAATTTCCAAACCAGCCCTAGACAGGAAACAAAAGCCGTGTCTTAGACACGAGTGCGAAGCATCTGCAGGCGATGAACAGGTTTACAAATCTGACATGTTGATGTTGTTATTCCACATCTTCAAATAGAGAAACGATCTGTTCTGCTAACGGTGTGGATAAAAGTCCTATTTAATGATCGCGAAAGTTCCCTTATAACTAGTTTCAGCTCACTGAAAAACTGTCATCATACTCCACAAGCCACCTAATTGTGTGTGTCGGAAGATACTTTCGGTACCACTCTCCGACCCCACTAACCCTGTTCCATTGGCAAATAGCGCGTGGGAAGAATGATCGTCGGCAAGCCACTGATTTGGCTCTAATTGCTCTGATTTTTTTTTCTCGTGGTCATTACGCGAGATGTATATGGGGTGAGGGGGGGGGGGGGAGGGAGGGGGAGTTGTCCGACTCCTAAGAAGTTCTCTCTTCAATGCTATCTGCGTGATGCACAACTCCACTCTTGTAACGTCTGACAGTGGACTTTGTTTAGCTTCGCTGTAACGCTCTCTCGCAAGTTAAACGATCGTAAGGCCAAACGCGTCCTTTGCTGTCTCCTCTATCAGTCCTACCTGAATGTTATCCTTGATAGATGAACGATACTAAAGAATCGGGCGAACAAGCGCCTGATAAGACACTTCTGTCGTGGATGAGAAACATTTCCTTAAAATTCTTCCGATGAATCTGAATCTGGTGCCTGCTTTTGTCATTGTCTGTTTTATATGGTCTTTCCACTAAAGGTCGCTCTGGATAGTTACGACTAGGTATTTTACGGCATATGCTGTCTCCAGAAGTTTGTCATCAGTAGTTTAGCTGTACAGTAGTGTGTTTCTTTTCCTACATATGTGCAGTATGTTACATTTACTTATGCTCAAGATCAAATGCAAGACCCTGCACCAATGACCAAATCTCTGCATTTCGTTCTGCAAATTCTTACTACCTTCTGGCGTTGCTACTTTAGTATAGGCAACTGCTTCATCTGCAAATATCCTTAAAGAGCATCCGACGCTTTCTACTAGATCATTTATACACTCCTGGAAATTGAAATAAGAACACCGTGAATTCATTGTCCCAGGAAGGGGAAACTCTATTGACATATTCCTGGGGTCAGATACATCACATGATCACACTGACAGAGCCACAGGCACATAGACACAGGCAACAGAGCATGCACAATGTTGGCACTAGTACAGTGTATATCCACCTTTCGCAGCAATGCAGGCTGCTATTCTCCCATGGAGACGAATGTAGAGATGCTCGATGTAGTCCTGTGGAACGGCTTGCCATGCCATTTCCACCTGGCGCCTCAGCTGGACCAGCGTTCGTGCTGGACGTGCAAACCGCGTGAGACGACGCTTCATCCAGTCCCAAACATGCTCAATGGGGGACAGATCCGGAGATCTTGCTGGCCAGGGTAGTTGACTTACACCTTTTAGAGCACTTCGGGTGGCACGGGATACATGCGGACGTACATTGTCCTGTTGGAACAGCAAGTTCCCTTGCCGGTCTAGGAATGGTAGAACGATGGGTTCGATGACGGTTTGGATGTACCGTGCACTATTCAGTGTCCCCTCGACGATCACCAGAGGTGTACGGCCAGTGTAGGAGATCGCTCCCCACACCATGATGCCAGGTATTGGCCCTGTGTGCCTCGGTCGTATGCAGTCCTGATTGTGGCGCTCACCTGCACGGCGTCAAACACGCATACGACCATCATTGGCACCAAGGCAGAAGCGACTCTCATCGCTGAAGACGACACGTCTCCATTCGTCCTTCCATTAACGCCTGTCGCGACACCACTGGAGGCGGGCTGCACGATGTTGGGGCGTGAGCGGAAGACGGCCTAACGGTGTGCGGGACCGTAGCCCAGCTTCATGGAGACGGTTGCGAATGGTCCTCGCCGATACCCCAGGAGCAACAGTGTCCCTAATTTGCTGGGAAGTGGCGGTGCGGTCTTGGCGTGCATCCGTGCGTCGCTGCGGTCCGGTCCCAGGTCGACGGGCACGTGCACCTTCCGCCGACCACTGGCGACAACATCGATGTACTGTGGAGATCTCACGCCCCACGTGTTGAGCAATTCGGCGGTACGTCCACCCGGCCTCCCGCATGCCCACTATACGCCCTCGCTCAAAGTCCGTCAACTGCACATACGGTTCACGTCCACGCTGTCGCGGCATGCTACCAGTGTTAAGGACTGCGATGGAGCTCCGTATGCCACGGCAAACTGGCTGACACTTACGGCGGCGGTGCACAAATGCTGTGCAGCTAGCTCCATTCGACGGCCAACACCGCGGTTCCTGGTGTGTCCGCAGTGCCGTGTGTGTGATCATTGCTTGTACAGCCCTCTCGCAGTGTCCGGAGTAAGTATGGTGGGTCTGACACACCGGTGTAAATGTGTTCTTTTTTTCCATTTCCAGGAGTGTATATACTGTTCAACTACCTCACACTTTCATCGTATAGTTAACGTTCTTAATTATGAAAAGACCTCTACAACTTAGGTTCTAAACATTAGTAGAATGATGGCCCATATCACCTACACCTTGAGCTACAATACCACCTTCGACCAGGCAAAACAATAGCACCTAGACATTGGTCTGCAGTATTAGTTTGTCCTGTGTATAAATATTACATATTGCTATCGAAAATTCTTATCGAATGTTATGTATACTGTCACAATATTTAATGCAAATTAATGGATAGTACATCATTTACTTTCATGAATACTCATTAATTGTAATTTCTTTTTAACTCAACATTTGTTTCAACTGTTGACATCAGATTTATTGGCAAACATTTACTCAGGCTTTGTGCTTTCAACAAGCATCACTATTTTCTAGTTAATGACTTGATGTAAATGTATGTACCATTCATAGTATGACTAGTTCTACCACATAGATCTCATCAAATCAGAGAATAAGTGTTATGACGATCAGATGTCTTACATCCACGGTTGTTCTATTACATTTTCAAGCACACATTGTAACTTATCTACAATGGCAAGAAACGCTTCTCTCGTATGAAGAACTTAAATATGAGCTTTATTACTTGCTACTTCATTGTGTACATCGCACCTGCACCTTGAGCTGCATTTGGATTGTATGTCTTCTTTGCTCTCTGGAAATTTTTGAAGTTTGGGACACTTACTAGTCAGCATACCATCAGATGGTATTTTATTCCATATCATATACACAGTCATATGATTACTTATGGTTGTAATTAACATCTAAAGTTTCAGTATGCCATTTACATACTTATTTTTATTACTATTGAGTTTAATAGTGGTCATATACAAACCCTTTGTACCTGGTACCTAGACTAAAATTTGAATTACATTATATGCTATGTTGTGTATATAACATATAGGCCTTAAGCAATATCTGGATTATACTCCTTTCTGGTTTCAGATGTAGCCATCTTTATTACCCCTTGCCACGTTGTGCTTTATCTTAAGGCTACCAACTGTTTACTATAGGTACATGGATTTTGTGATACTGTTTGATTCTCCTGTTTTCCTTGCTTTCTTCTATTACATTTGATGCAAATATTATAATTTATGATTAATCTTAACAAGCGCTTCTCCTATATGAAGCACTTCTCTGTGAGCTGTACTACTTGTTGTGTGATTCTGTATTTAGCACCTACAACTTGATTTAGATTTGAATTGCATCTGTTCCTATGTCTCACATCTTCAGATCTTATTTCCTGATTATTATTCAGTCACTTTGTCTGTTTGCACATACTATCAGATGATACCTCATTCTGTATCATACAATAGCATAAGAGTACATATGACTGTAATTTACATCTATTAGCTCCAGTGTGCCAAATTACATTGTGCCGGGTTGCAGCATTAAATAACTTCAGTTGTGTGCTTCTTTTATAGGAACCTTACAATTATGACTGATATTAAAAACAGTCCTAGATTTCAAATTTTTTTATTAGTGCTTGAGTTAATGAAGAATACTGTGAAATCTTTGATTGTATTTAATATTAGCCTTAAGAAGTTTTCTGTATCACCATGCCAAAATGGACTGCAATAATTTTTAGAGCGGAATAATATTTAAAACTATGAGTCATCTTAGTTGGTATGTCATTGCACATGTATCACCTGGATCTTAACCTACAGTTATATTATTTGAGGTCATATACACAAGTTACAAAATAAAAATAGTGCATATTGTTCATCAGTTAGCTTAAATTTTGACATGTACCAACATATTATTGTATTATGATACATTCTATGGTGCTATGATTACATTTATGAAGTTCAGTCTTTGTAACCACTCTTAATGTATGTTCTAATGTCTCAATTGTACTGCCTATGTTATTTCAATCTGTTTACTGATTTGTAATTAAAACCACTCATAACACTGACTGTACTTGGCACCTGGACTTGGGTTGTAGTGTTACTTCAGTTTATAATTCGATAATTTTTTGTCGTTGACTCTTCCATGGTTTCCTGTATTTTAAAATGTCATACTGCTTTCTCATATGACCATATAACAACTTCCTCCTTATTTAGTGTGCCCTGATTTAGTGTGTGTGTTTTGTATCACATAGTGAACAGCTTGTGTTTCCTGTATGATTACCACAAATTTGTAGAAACTGAACCCAATTTTATGTAAATCAAATAAAGTGCTAGTTAGATTACAAATCCTTAGCTCATTATAGAATCACAAGATTGCAAAAATTCATTGGTTATTAGTGCAATCTGGCAGTGTTTACTTGTAGCAATGAAGCCATATAATGGCCACTTCTATGACATCTGTAATACTTGTATGTCCTTGTTCCTGTAGCTAGCATAGGGAGTGATTTGCATCATTTATGATTTCACATGGACTATGTGACTGATACTATTGTCATTAATCTTGTATTAGAAAGCAAGTTTTGGAGCATGAGTATCAGATATAATATGAAATGTGGCTAAAGTTGCAAAATATGTAACTCTGACAACCACCAGATATAATATGAAACATGGCTGGCATTATAAATTATTTAACTCTGAAGACCTTACTTTTCTTAAACTCATAGGTTAGTACCATATTCCAAATATACTTTTGAGTGTGTTTATTTTTGTCTGGATCTATTATATTTTTAATGTGTATATGACAACAAGCTCAGCAGTATATGACGATATGTAATGCCTGCTGGCTCATACATGCTGATCTAAGTAATAATTGTTACTGCTATGTATCGTATAATGGGTGTTTCATTATGAAATGTATTTTGCCATTGTTCACCTCTTATATGCAATTTCCACTATTTTAGATCTGAAGATGGTTTGTCAGTTAGCTGAAACTACTAGGTTGGTGCATAAGTCCAAGGCGTTTTTGTTTTGCATGTTGGTAATCCAGATGCTATGGATTCATTTATCGACTGCCATTTTGCATTTGTAGTTAATAGTTGCTATTTCGGTCCATGTATTGTCATTTGGAGATAGTGGATGGAGCTGTGCGCGCTATAAAATAAAGTGCCAAGTGGAGAAATATCAACATTTCCTACATATTTTTCTCGTTGAGTGCAGGGGCTATAGCAGCGGAGGCAGCACGAAACATTTGAGCCATGCAAAGGCCAGACCGCAACAAGAAAAGGGTTTTCTCGTTTTAAGGAGGATTGCTTTGACGTTAGCGACTGTCCACATTCAGACGGATCTTCCGGGTTTGGTGGTGAAGATCATTTAAAGAGATAAAGCCAAAATGATCCAGAGCAGTGTACTCGAGAAGTGGCAAATATGATGAACTGTGATCTTTCTAAGTCGTGTCATGCGATGTTTGCATTAAGGGGAAGATTCAGATATTTGTGTATGAATACTGCATGTACAAAATCACCTCTGCTTGTTCGTAAGCAACTCGTTCATGAAGAACACAGACCATTCCTACCCTTACGATTACTGGTGACGAGAAATGGTGTCCTTATGTAAAAGTAAGGAAAAGAAAGGACTGACTGAGCCCAGAAAAGCAGCTACTCAACATACAAACACCGATGCACAGCTTCTAGAATGCAGAGCTTATTGTATTTCGCTCGTTAATTGAAAATATTAGCTTGCGAAATATGGAACTCTTACTTTATTCTTCTTGCAGTCTTCCAAACTATTTAATTTAAACACCCATTAATTTTAGGTTTTCACGTAGGTTTTCCGTGTTTTGGTTTTCAAGTGTAATACTGCCATAAGATTAAGCGTTGTCTTTTAAAATTGAATAAAAGTTTGGTAATTGTAGAACATCTTCCATTTGCGCATTCTGTTTCCTACAATTTTCTCGCAGTTAGGTGAGCCTTATTTAACAAACATTTCCAGGTGTGTTCTAAGCTGACGTTTACAATGTGATGGTGTTTCCAATGTAATTAGTGGCAGTCAGTGTAATGATGAACAATATGCTAGTGTGTTAATTTTTGTGATGATTGGGTTGTGCTTGTGCATTTCACAACCGAGATCTGAATCAGTTACTATTACAAACTAGTTTCAAACTTTATACTAAAATTTGCGGTGAATATTGAATACCAAATGAATGTTGTTGTTGTGGTCTTCAGTCCTGAGACTGGTTTGATGCATCTCTCCATGCTACTCTATTCTGTGCAAGATTCTTCATCTCCCAATACGTACTGCAGCCTACATCCTTCTGAATCTGCTTAGTGTATTCATCTCTTGGTCTCCCTCAACGATTTTCACCCTCCTCGTTGCCCTCCAATACTAAATTGGTGATCCCTTGATGCCTCAGAACATGTCCTACCAACCGATCCCTTCTTCTTGTCCAGTTGTGCCACAAACTCCTCTTCTCCCCAATCCTATTCAATACTTCCTCATTAGTTACGTGATCTAACCATCTAATCTTCAGCATTCTTCTGTAGCACCACATTCCAAAGGCATCTATTCTCGTCTTGTCCAAACTATTTATCGTACATGTTTAACTTCCATACATGGCTACACTCCATACAAATACTTTCAGAAACGACTTCTTGACATTTAAATCTATACTCGATGTTACGAAATTTCTCTTCTTCAGACACGCTTTCCTTGCCATTGCCAGTATACATTTTATATCCTCTCTACTTCGACCATCATCAGTTACTTTTCTCGCCAAATAGCAAAACTCATTTACTACTTTAAGTGTCTCATTTCGTAATCTAATTCCCTCAGCATCGCCCGAGTTAATTCGACTACATTCCATATCCTCGTTTAGCTTTTGTTAATGTTCATCTTGTATCCTCCCTTCAAGACCCTGTCCATTCCGTTCAACCGCTCTTACAAGTCCTTCGCTGTCTCTGACAGAATTACAAAGTCATCGGCGAACCTTAAAGTTTTTAGTTCTTCTCCATGTATTTTCATACCTACTCTGAACTTTCCTTTCGTTTCCTTTACTGCTTGTTCAATATACAGATTGAATAACATCGAGGAGAGGCTACAACTCTGTCTCACTGCCTTCCAAACCACTGCTTCCCTTTCATGTCCCTCGACTCTTATAATTGCTTTCTGGTTTCTGTACAAATTGTAAATCGCCTTTCGCTCCCTGTATTTTACCCCTTCCACCTTCAGAATTTACAAGATATTATTCCAGTCAATATTACCAAAAGCTTTTCCAAGTATACAAATGCTAGAAACGTAGGTTTGCCTTTTCTTAATCTAGTTTCTAAGATAAGTCATAGCGTCAATACTGCCACATGTGTTCTAACATTTCTACGGAATCCAAACTGATCTTCCCCAAGGTCAGCTTCTATCAGTTTTTCCATTCGTCTTTAAAGAATTCGCGTTAGTATTTTGCAGCTGTGACTTATTAAACTGATAGTTCGGTAATTTTCACATCTGTCATCACCTGCTTTATTTGGGATTGGAATTATTATATTCTTCTTGAAGTTTGAGGGTATTTCGCCTATCTCATACATTTTGCTCACCAGATGGTAGAGTTTTGTCAGGACTGGCTCTCCCAAGACTGTCAGTAGTTCCAATGGAATGTTGTCTACTCCGGGGGCCTTGTTTCGACTTAGGTCTTTCAGTGCTCTATCAAATTCTTCACGCAGTATCATATCTCCCATTTCGTCTTCATCTACATCCTCTTCCATTTCCATAATATTGTCCTCAAGAACGCCCTTGTATAGTCCCTCCATATAGTCCTTCCACCTTTCTGCTTTCCCTTCTTTGCTTAAAACTGGGTTTCCATCTGAGCCTTTGATATTCATATAAGTGGTTCTCTTTTCTCGAAAAGTCTCTTTAATTTTCCTCTAGCCAGTATCTATGTTACCCCTAGTGGGGTAAACCTCTACATCCTTACATTTGTCCTCTAGCCTTCCCTTCCTAGCGATTTTGCACTTCCTGCCGATCTAATTTTTTAGGCGTTTGTATTCCGTTTTGCGTGCTTCATTTACTGCATTTTTATATTTTCTCCTTTCATCAATTAAATTCAATATTTCTTCTGTTACCCAAGGATTTCTACTAGCCCTCGTTTTTTTACCTACTTTATCCTCTGCTGCCTTCACCTCTTCATCCCTCAAAGCTATCCATTCTTCTTCTACTGTATTTCTTTCCCCCTTTCTTGTCAATTGTTCCTTTATGCTCTTCCTGAAACTATCTACAACCTCTCGTTCCTTCAGTTTATCCAGGTCCCATCTCCTCAAATTCCTACCTTTTTGCAGTTCCTTCAGTTTTAATCTACAGTTCATTACCTATAGATTGTGGTCAGAGTCCACATCTGCCCCTGGAAATGTCTTACAATTTAAAACCTGGTTCCTAAATCTCTGTCTTACCATTATATAATCTATCTGATACCTTTTAGTATCTCCAGGGTTCTTTCCATGTATACAACCTTCTTTCATGATTCTTGAACCAAGTGTTAGCCATGATTAAGGATTAAGTTATGCAATATAATGTAGCTACCGTGAATATGTAATGAGTCTTGCATGCACAGGATTGGGAGTATAGTAAAACGTATATAACGGTAGATAGGAAATCTGGGAGGGGAGGGTAGACTACCCCTGAGTGTGGAAGTGAGAAGCCGTGAAAGAAATTGTGAAATGTAAGTATTCAGGGAACTTCAACAAGTGTATATTGTCAGACAGTAACCATCTAGCAATTAACATGCCGGCTGACTCAATGCTAGCAGTACATAGAAAAGGTCTTAGCTGGACAATATTATTATGTCAGTGCTATAAGACGGTCGATAGCATTTTGTGGAGGGACTGCACTTGAACTATGAAGTCACAAACAGTGTTATATGTGGGCCCATCTCAGAAAACAATTGCGTAAGATATGTAAATGGCGATATACGTCAAAACTTTACCTTATTTATGATATGCCAAACTTTTGTTGGTTGTGATTAAATTAAATCACGCTGGGTTGTAACATGTTTCCTTCTCTATTCCCTAAGATTAGAACATTTATGTCACAATGTTGAAAGAATTAGCAAGAGTGTCGACAGAAAAAGATTTTCAGGATTCTAAAACAGTATTTTGTTCACACTACTGTGAAACTGCATAGCAAGGTAAAATAAAATAGAGAAGTAGAGTTATTTTCAACTTTAATACTTTCGAGTCAGAAGGACATTTTCTATTCATAGAAAAATCTTCAAACTTTTGGTAACTTGCTGATTTTATTTAGTTGTGTGTTATGCGTGACTTTGTAACAGAGTGCTACTATCAAAGTTGTACCTGCATTGTGATTGAGCTAATATCATTTCACATTGAGGGTTATGTGAGAAAATGTACTGACGAAAAAGGATCGCAAAACGAAATAATAAGTAATGTAGAGTAATGAAGATTCGGGAATACATTTGTGTGGCTAACATATTTAAGTGAGTAAGATTATAAGACCACACGTTAACGTAACCGCGAGGTAAATCATTGCTAATATGAAGAGTTGGCACTCGTCAGAATGACGAATGAAAGCGTGCAAACATGAATGCAATGTGTTGTGCAGGTGCCAGTTGACAGTTTGTAGAAGGAGCTCCACAACTGTTCCACTTGGCCGGTCAATGCAGGGACAGGTAATGTTGGTCGTGGATGTTACTGGAGTTGTCTTCCCATGATGTCCCATATGTACTCGACTAGTGATGGGTCTGGTGATGGAGCAGGCCAAGGCAATATGTCGGCAGCCCGTGGGGAATGTTGAGGACGGCAACAGGTGTGTGTGGGCGAGCGTTATCTTGTTGCAGCTCTGGAACGCTCTTCATGAATTGCACTATCATAAGTCGAATCGCTACACTGACGTACAAATGTGCATTCGGGTGCGTGGGATAGTTAAGAATTGAGGCCCTCAACTGGCTCCTTCTAACCAACTCACTGAAATCACTGACAATGCCGCAAAACCACCTTTACTAAGAAAGGGTAACTCACCTCCAACCTATGCTCAAATGACCTCTCGATGGACATTAGTGAAGTCGCGAATGGTGATGGTTTGGTGTCAGTGGAATTCTCGCTACAGGACATCGGGCTCCGTGCTGCCTTGATTACGGATCTGTATCAGTTTGTTGTGTCACTATGGTGCCAAGTACCACTCTAATTGCTGCTGCAGAGGCATTACGATCCTTCATAGCCGTATGACCAACACGAACGTCTTCCCTCTCGATAGTGTCACGTGACAATCTGGAGATCCAGCTTCTTGCAACCGTACATTCCTCTGACCACAATGGCTACATTGGTCTTTTGCAGTATCGCAGAAGAAATATTCAGCTTGTTGTAGCGCTATTCTACGACCTCGTACAAACTCAGTGAGATGCTGATAACGGCGTCTTAATCGCCTTAAAGGCGATCTGGACGAACATAAACTCACCTCGTCCAATCTCAAAAGTAACTAATGCTCACGACCGCTACAGCGTATTACAAAGTGGTTCAAATCGCTCTGAGCACTATAGGACTTAGCTTCTGAGGTCATAAGTCCACTAGAACTTACAACTACTTAAACCTCACTAACCTAAGGACATCACACACATTCATGCCTGAGGCAAGATTCGAACCTGCTACCGTAGCGGTCTCACGGTTCCAGACTGTAGCGCCTAGAACCGCTCGGTCACCCCGGCCGGCGACCTTTTACACTCTTATGCGACTGGTGCGAAGAATGAAAAGACATCTTTCACGGCGCACAACTCCTTCCTGGAGTTGTGATTTATTTTTCTGACTGTGCCATCCCTTAACTTTTAATGACTGCCGGTAGTTCAGAATTCTGTAGCCCTTACTTAAATAAAGAACTATTGTTTTCGAATGTTTACCATTTATAGTCAGCTCGAACCAGTTTGTTAAAAAATGGAAGTTAGCACTTGTTTACTGACCTTATGGCTAATAGAAGATCTTGGCTGAAGTGGACTGGTGAGTGGTAAACATTATTTAAAATTGCTAAAGTTTAAGTGAGTTAGGCTGCATTGCCAGATTTAACCAGATTTAAAAAAGCTGAGTTCATCTAGTTTTTCTTTACGGCACAAAGTGGTAACTTTGTTCCAAATTTATAAGTTTTGTTTTCTCTAACACAGAAAAACATTTATCAAGAAACTTAACAATTGTGAAAAACGTATTTGGCAAATCTTAACAAAATCCAGATAACTGTACGCTTAAACCTAATGAAACAACACAAGAATGAAATAATATCTGACCTGGATTAAGGAAGATAATTAAACAAAGCTGTCATGGAGTTATATAGGTGTCTGATCAGTCGAAGTGTTTGAAAAAGAGAAGAACGTAATTACATCAAACTCTTAGACACTTACTAACTATTTTAACAAGAATTATATTTAGAATCAGAGGTATATTGGGAAATAAGACATTCTCTTATTTAACAGGTTATTCACAAGTGTTCCTAATTCCATTAATGACACTTATTTTCTGCGATTTCAATTGTTATACTTGTTTCTGTAGGTATGTGTGCTGCCGAAATATTGACCATTTAATGTACAGAAATAACTTTTTTCGATTTCTGATGGCTGAAGACCAGGTGAGTTAAATATAACTTTTTTAGGGAATAGTCAAGAAATAACACACTAATGTCGACAGATCTTCAGTTACTTAGTTTGTCAAAGTAGCAGTAGAAGAAAGTTTCAAGAAAACTCACAAACACCTTTTTCCTCCCTAATATAAAAACAGCTTTGTTAGCAGCTCAGGTGCAATACAGGTACTTGCAACTTCCACAACTAATGACAACACTAGGCTAGAACGCACTGCTGCTGAGATATCTGTTGCCTGTTAACTTAGGTTAGTCATAAAATTGCCCACTTTCACAGCGGATTTATTCCTTAATTATCTTTGTTTCAAATAACCCATTACAGATGAAAACGAACAAAATGTACATAATTAAAATACCAGAAGTAAGAAATTCCACTCACTGTTCCATAATAACGGCAAAGAAAAGTTTAAAAACAAACAAAAAAATTTTGACAAGTTCTTCTACGCCATAAAAGAAGTTTTATTTCAGTAACCTGTGAAAGAATGTGCGTATAAGCTGCTAATTCATAAATTTATTTAAAAATGCTTGTAAATGGACGACATGTAGCCCTGTTAACATACATATGTGTAACATGAAAGTAAAATGACTCTGTCCACATCATTAGGATTCAAATGGTTCAAATGGCTCTGAGCATTGTGGGACTTAACTTCTAAGGTCATCTGTCCCCTAGAACTTCGAACTACTTAAACCTAACTAACTTAAGGACATCACACATATCTATGCCCGAGGCAGGAATCGAACCTGCGACCGTATCGGTCGCGCGGTTCCAGACTGTATCCCCTATAACCGCTCGGCCATCTCGGCTGGCTCATTAGGATTAATCATACAAGTGAGCTATGCAACATAACGGTAGCTAACTCTTGCCTTTACGCTCAGATTGAAAGTCACTGTGATAGAATATTCACCCTCTAGCACATATTAATCTGTGGAAAACGTAGCATATTGAAAGAAGTTGTGTTTATTCTGTTAGGTAGTTGAAAACAAGGAAGAAAAATTTTTCACATTACAAATTTCTTCCTGTAAATTCCCATTAGACCACACGGATAAACGTTCCATCGTTTCCCAACGTGCATGCCAATGGCGTCCGCACACTATTCCTTATTCAGAAAGACATTTGGTGTAAGTAAATTAAGAAATGCTTAAAGTTCCATATTCTACAAATTGACTGAATTCATTCAGGCTCGTCTCTATTTTCTATTGGTCAGCTTAAGCCTATTGGTCAATTTAAGCTGGCTGGTAAACACAGGTCCCTGGAGCTGGGTTCCACAGTGTGGAAAAAGTCTCTTGCTCCAGGACAATAGAGGTGGAGCCGGCAGTGGGAAGGAAGCACAAACAAAGCTCATTAAAGTGGCTTATGGTAGCCCCGCTCAACTCTTTGTTAGCGACGTGCACAGTGTAAACAAAGGGGCGCTGCACGGGTAAACTCCATATCGCAGCGCCCCAAGAATCTCACACAGGACAAACAGCGCTGCCGGCCTGCCTCACGTAAGATAAAGTTACTGCGTTTTCCTTCTGCTTTCTTCCCGGGGGACACATAAACACTTATTGTACAGTGTTTTGCTCAGAAAAAATTACTTTTCTGTGACTGGCGCACATACATTCTGACTATAACACCACTCGTCTTTTGGGGACAGAATTTCTGTACCTGCATCTACATCTATATTAGTATTCCGTGAGCCACCTCACGGTGTGTGGCGGAGGATACTTCTGGCACCATGACGTGATTCGTCCTTCCTTGTTCTATTCGCGGAATGCATGTGGGAAGAACGGTTGTTGGTAAACTTCCGTATTGGCTCTAATTTCTCGCATTTGCTAGTTGTCCTAATGTTCCAAGACGTTTGTGGGGGGAACCATATCTTGATCAACTTTCCGAAGAACGCTCTCGGAATTTCAGTTGAATATCATGAAAACTTTTTATTTAAAACTTCTTCTGGGAAAGTTTCTTGCTTGACATGCAGTGGTGTGACATGTGTAAACTTCCTTCTGCGCTGCACGTCTCGTTATAACTTCTGGATAGCCTATATCTTATAGCAGATGCGTAATGATTCAGTATGATTCTCCAATGCGTAATGTTTCCTAAACATAGCAGAAGCTGGCTCCAGCGATAAATAAGTGAACACGCGAAAAACTGACTGTGATACGTTCGGCGACTTTGACATCAGTAATGATAATCTGAAACGGTTAAGCATCATTTGTTAAATATGCATTTGATTATTAGTGCAACTTCTGGGTTGTATAGAAAAACTAGTTTAGCGTCCGCTGCTTCGCTCACGTTGGCGGAGTCATTACAACAAAGCTAATTTTGTAAACAAATACTAGGCTCATTCAAAAATTAACGTCCGATATGAAAGAGCTGTTTCTTTTTCTGCGCAACTCTGACAAAGTCGATTTGTTGTGGTGAATGTTAAATAGCTTTCTTGATTTAGTTCATAAACTCTAACACCTTCCAAATTTATCAAGCTAATTCAGACCATCGAAGCATGTTCTTTTCCTAGTCTACTTCTGATCAAAACACAGTTTTTGTAGCTGAAGTCGAAGGTATCTGTTAATCCTTTTTCTGAGTTCTTGCGGTGATATTTCCGAAAAAGCAATTCAAACCCTAGCACATATGGCAAGGGCCTTGCCGCAGAGGATACACCGGTTCCTGTGAGATCACCGAAGTTATGCGCTGTCGGGCGTGGTTGGCACTTGGATGGGTGACCACCCAGGACGCCATGCACTGTTGCCACTTTTCGGGGTGCACTCAGCCTCGTGATGTCAACTGAGGAGCTACTTGACCGAATAGAAGCGGCTTCGGTCAAGAGAGCGGTGTGCTGACCCCACGCCCCTCCTATCTGCATCCTGCCCTTAGGATGACACGGCGGTCGGATGGTCCCGGTAGGCCACTCGTGGCCTGACAACTGAGTGAGGGCCTAACACATACATCTTTACTCCCAACTGAGAACGCAAATAGAAATATCCTCAGCTTTAACTTTAAAAATGTTTTAATCAAAGGATATATTTCCCTGAAAGTTTCTGTTCCGAATTTTACCCATTTAGGGGTTGAAATTTCAAAAACTCTGAAACACACATTTATTTATTTCAACCACGTAGCCAATTTGAAATGTTCATAGATTTAGCTATAAAAATTTTTCTTAAAATTTTTTTTGCGTCAAAACTTTCGTGCCCTGCTTCACCCTCTGAAGAGCTGAATTGCCTAAAACAGTAGAACACGTATTTTTTTAAAAGTTTTATCCGAGAAGTAAAATAACAGTGTCTGTAGATGTAGCTTGGAAAAGGCTGTCGTAGCTCCACCCACTATTTCATCCCCTCAGAGGCCTAGTTTCCCAAAACGGTGAAATTCGTATTTTTTTTTTATTTCATACCTAGATATCAAATACCACTTTTCATAGCCCTGACTTGAAGAATACCATAGGAGTGACATATTTACAAAAGAACATTACACACGCTCTTTCACTCCCATAGGGGTGGAACTTCCTTGTTAAGCGATGCCTGTAGCAGAAGGTCAACACCCTCTGTAAATTTATAGTTTCAATTCTTAGCGGCTTGGTCTGGGCGAGTTAAGTCAGTGAATTAGTCAGGATATCTTCTTTTACATATTACAACACGCAGTAGTTCGACTTCGCACTAAAATTGCTGTTGACTCAGTAATGGAAACGCTGCTCAGCTATGCTCTGACCAAATTCCTGAAATAAATCACTGAGCTGGATGTACCGCTAAGAAATCACCACTGGTTGCATGTTTCAAATTAATGTAGCTGCTTGCCAAAAGCTCAATGTGTTCGTAAATTGTGGCAACAGCTGACGACGCGATGGTGGAATGCGTGTCAGTAAAGCGATGTTAACTTTATCTTCAGACAATGAAAGGAAATGTGACGAACCGGGATTAACTTACATGCCTGTTTTGAACTGAAATTATATTGAAACCCAAAACCACATGAACATATTCCGTTGCATCAATATAAAAACTTCTGGCCTTCGTTAGGCATACTCGCGACAATGAGGTGAGCATAATCGGAGAGAGGTTGGTGAACAATTATCATAAAATTTGCCCCTTCTACTTTCAAAATACCTTTAAAAAGGGTATGAAGAATAATTTACCCATTCTCTGAACACATGATAGACAATCGTGAAATGGACAACGACGAAGAGATTGTCGATCATATAAAAATAATTAGTGAGAAGAATGATGAAGCCAAAACAGCTGGCGCAAGTATTTCATTGAGCGTTAGTAGCGCTCGTAGCAAATGCGTAAATTGTAATACATATTGTCTAGTTAGAGGCATAGTGGCACACAGGGAAGCAGTTTAATTATCACATCCTGCTAGCAATGTCCGCCGACAACACTAAACACACCACGACTCTAGCGACAAGAGGACAGCCCGTCATCTGCCCCCAACATTACCTCTAGTAACCAAAGATATACACGACCACGCGATCTGGTACAAAACCACAAATATTATGAAACATAGCGACCTCTCATCGTACACGCATGCTCCAACCTCACCGTGTTCACTAACGCCTACCTCTTAACATCTGCCACTGCAGTTTATAGAGCACCTCCCTTATCATGTTAGTATATAGACCCCTAATTATGTGCGACTTTCCTAGCACCCTTCTAGAAAAAGGGAACAATCTGGACTTATTTCCAGTCACTAAATACTCCAGTGACCTACTCTAAACTACTGTTTGAAGTACAGGTAGTTTTTCGGTGTTATCTGACAGGCAACTTGTCCGGTATCTTTCACCTACTGAGATGACACAGAGGACTCGCATTCTGAAGGGCGACGGCTTAAATAACCGTCCAACCAAACAAATTTATGATTTCTCTCATTTCACTTTAAAGCTTATGCCAAGTCCTGATATGGTTCCCTTGGAAGGTCACGGCCAATTTCCTTCATAATCCACCCCTAATCTGAGCTCGTGCACCGTCTCTATTGACTTCATTGTCGACTGCATGTTAAACACTAATTTCCTACCTTCTGACAGGTGCGTATAGACTATAAACCGTTTGTAGTCGCTTTTCGGTTGAGCGATCGTGTATCTCAATATCTGCCACTTGGATACTCGATGCAGTGACGTAAAAAAGGAACCATACTACGATCTCCCGCTCTGAAACAGATTGGGAAGATCGAATTTATAGTATTTTGGCCTTGCCTCTGCCGTCTACCGTTCTGGTAATAGTACAATTACTGAACGACAGAACAAGTGATTGATTCGCTTGCTGACCTTACATATGACAAACACTTCCTACGATTTTTCGCCAGGTTGACTGGCAAAATTTTACTCTCGGATTGATTGGGCGTTTCTCTCATAGCTTTCGTTAAGCTCATTTTCGCTTCTTTTAGCTTTTGATTGTCAGCTAAGATTTGCAATATCTTAAAACTGTGACGAAGTTCGCTTTGCTTTCGTAGCAACTTTCTACCACGGCTGTTAAACTAAGGTGATACTTTCTCATAACTTGAAACCTTGCTCGCCAGATGCTAGACTACGGAACAATGCTTCTGAATTTTTACCATTTGTATTTCACATATTCCTCCTCAGAACTAAATGTTTCATGTTGACTACATAGATACTTTTATTGGGATGTTCATCTCTCGCTATGTACATGTCAGCCAACAAAATATTTTTATATTGGGGGGGGGGGGGAGAAAGAAGGCAAATGATAGGTAATGAGAAGGTCTCGCCGTAACTAATAACACCTTTGATTTAATGACTGTCACCGTCAAGCGTTTATCATGTCCATGACACTCTGCCCTCCATTTCGTGATTGTACAAAACAAGCTGTATTTCTTTGAACTCTTTTTGTGATTCTGTCAATTCCAGCAGTATTCCAGAAGAAGACAGCCACATATAATGTAGGCCATCTCTGTAACAGGTTTGTCACATTTTCTAACTGTTTTGCCAATAAAACGCTGTGTTTGTTTCACCTAACTCAGAACACCTTTTCTGAGTCGATTGCAATTTGCTGATCGTAACTGTAATCTCTACCATGTCGGTTTTATTCATTTTCTATCACCCACCTCTTCTTTTCACAAATAAAATCAAAATCTAAAAAGGCCTTTTAGAAATAGTTACTAATCCCTGTGGCTGCACTCGCTTATCAACAGTTTTGTGACGATGAGTGGTCGTGGGTAAATAAGCTACTGTACATGCAATAGCATCAGCTGCCCTCATACGTCTGACTATTCGGATATGCACATTCTTGGTGTGGGCCCCCGCACTCCCCCCTCCCAATCTGTCCCATGCACGATTCGTCCGCACGCGCGGCGTTGATACCGAGCAGTGTATACGGAAGGGCATGGGCAGAAGTCAGCCACTGTGCATCGTGATACTGAAGTGTGCAATATACATTATGTAACTACTAGTGTGAAGGTCATTGACGTTTGTACAGACATTGTGTTGATAGCTTTGAACTGTATCACCTAGTACAGATCAACCAATAAAAGCTCAAATATGATAAAGTTCGAAAGTCAAGGAGTAAGCAGCTCTTACTAAGGGCAAATCTTTTTTTTTCTAATTCGCTTAATATTCTTCAACTCAAAAAGTGTCTTTTACTAATAACTCTCTAAAGTGGCCTATATTATACCGGAGGTTTCGTGCTCTCTCCACAGCAAATTTCATCGAAATCCGTTCAGTGTGTCAGTCATGAAAACGTAACAGATAAAGGTACTTTCACACCTATAATAATGGTACGGATGTTGTTTCCAACGACGACATTTTCTTTTTCGTGATACGATTTTGATGAGACGAGGGTTAATCAGTGCCCCAAACTAATTTCCAATTGTCTGTAAAAACCTCATGAAAGCGATTAGCGTGTAAAGACAGACGGATATGCCGGTTTTTGATAAAACTTCAATCATACGATCTATTTTCCTTTATCCGATTTTAATGAATTAGACCCGAAACCGTTTTTCTCGAGTTATCTGTGAAAACCGCTTGAAAATTCGTCCAGTAGTTTTGCTGATTACCGTCTTCAGAAAGAGAAACAGCGAGGTAAGTCGATTTTAGATAAATTTTTTTGTCAAAATACATTTTCTTCCTTCACCTGATTCTACTATCCAAAGCACATACGACGTCTCTACCTATGCTCACTGTACCTGCGGTAACCCCAGGAAACGTCATCATGTAGTTTTGGAGAAGCGTGCTCAGAAAAACAAATGGACAATACCGTTTTATAGATTTATTATTAATACAGATAATGTCCAAATGCGTAGTTTCAGTTCACAGTTGTGAGAAATTATAAGACCACTAATATTATAGCAGTTTCCGCTGGCTATAAAGTGACACGTCTCTGATACGCCTATGACCATTTAGCATCGGAAATCATTTGCGTTGTCAGGGAACTGTTTATTGCCACGTACAAAGACCATTTGCCCCAGAAAGATTCGCCACTCAGAACTAAGGTTGATGTACGAATTGCGATCCTCTTGTAAGTGTACTGTCATATCGCTGGTTTAGTTGTGGAGTATCTTTGGGGGCACCCGTGTCTGGAGTCGAACGCGGGACACGGAACTGTTATGTTGTGTAGTGTGTAGCTCTGCATCTGAGAGGCATTGTTAGTATGGAAGTTGAAGTATTCCTACAAGTGCTATTACAGTAGAGTGATAAAATATGCAAATGGTTCAGAGGGAAATGCATCAAGAAATAATTTAAAAATGAGCAGCGCTGCTGACAAAGTATTTCTGTTTCCTCTCGTTGCGTGTCGTACCGTACAGTATCAGTCATCCGCGGAGCGTTCGGTCTCCCAGAATGAACCGATGTCAATCAGTAGGAATTATTTACCATAAAAGAGTGCAATCAAGAGCGATAGATTTGAAGCGAGCGTGAGAACGTGCGTTCGGTCGTCGCGTTTCCGCATCATCAACAATCACCCGCGTCGTGTCGGTTACGCGTACGCTCGTCTGAGTGACATTGTGGACTGTTAATCATCCTTTAATTGGGATAACACTTCAGCATTAGAATGTAAACAGTGTCACCTGCGATTTTCCATTAATCGTCTCAGATTATAGTTGTTCATAGCAGACGTCGATCAGTGTTGTGTTTCAACGTTGCGTGGCTCCCCTAAATCCGCTTGTATAATTCGATAGATAATTGAGCTGCTCGGGGGAACAAAATGGTAAGCGCCAAAATCACAGTTTCAAGATACAGCGCATCTAAAGTTTCAATTGATCTACAAATCTGAGTAATTTTTTTGAACAGTCCTTTTATTCTGTAGTGATTCTAACAGCTATCATCTATTAAACAGACATAAATGAAGCTCAGAACTCACTAAAACAAATGAAATATAAAAAAAATTATTACATTACCATACATCGTTAACAACACATAGTGATAGAACATTACATATTAAATTTTGCAGTAAGTCCTCAACACCTTACTAAAACTGCAAAACCATTCATCACTCTCATTACTAATGTCTTTTTCATACAAAACTGTTGGCTTTAGTGACAGGAAAAATCCATGGTGGACAGAAGGTATGTAATTTAGCAGCGACAGGACGTCAGCAACTTTCTTCTTTTCAATAAGCCTTCGCCCACTGTATTTAAATCGAAGCGTAGGCACTGGTCCTTACCTCCCACGTTTCCTGAAGGTTATTTCATGCCAAATGTCATGACAAAATGTCTCGCTGATGAATAAAGATTATGGATATCCGGAAGTCACCTTCCACTTACATATTTTCCTTAGGTTGACATCTCGACCATCAACTGTCTTCTTTCTGGAGACAAACGCTTCTTTAGAGTGTCGTATTTGATAGAAATCCTCTGTTTTCATATTACATTCAAGCAATGGATTCTTCTTAGCGGACTTCTTGTTGATCTCGCATCACTTATCTGGACTGTACACATCTTGTACTTGTCGGCGAACGTAATTTTCAATTGTACTTCAGGAACATAGTGGTATGTACATGCACTTAGCATAATGTTCGTGAAACGTACTAAAGACAGTATATTTACAAAACAACATACCTCTGAGTCATCTGAATCGTTAGGAATGTATTCTGGATTCCTCTCGAAGATATTAGTATCATTAGAAGTATATTTCTCGTCTTCTGCCATGTTCACTGTTGCCTTAATCTCAGAGATGTTTTTGCTCGCCGCCATTTTCTCAGTCACTTACAATTATGTTTCCGCAACAGACGGGCAGTGGCGTTTACCATTAAGCTCCGCCCTGACACCTGTTGAGTGAATTTGGAACTACTACTATGTTTACTGCTTTGTGCATCCCACAGATGGTGTCATTAGCCATCTACCGAAAAACACACAGCGATGGCGCTTACCATTGTGTTCCCCCTAGCACCTCAATTTCGGGCAAGCCAACGGTAATGTGGAGCAGAACAGTACGACCGCCGCGGAATTATCAAGTCCGTTGTGTGGACAGGGCTCGCGGTCAAGAAGAGCAGAAACCACAACCAGTTTGAAGTACCCCAACCCATTTGTGCTCCCGGGCGTGATACATACAATGCCTCCCACATGCAGAGCTACACACTACACAACATAACAGTTCCGTGTCACACGCTCGACACTCTACAGACGCGGCTGCCCGGAAAGATACTCCACAACTAAGCCAGCGATATGACAATACACTTACACTCTTAAGGTTCAGCAACTTCAATGTTTGTAATTAGGATATTCAAGAAAATGCTACTTGCAGTACTTGAAAGTCAATTTGTTTCCCTGTTTGAGCAAAAAGAAAAAATTTTAAAATTCATAGTTTTTACTGACGTAAAGAATTAAGAGCTTGTCATCAAGTGGGCCTTATTGAAACCATGGGTCCTACATACTTCCGAGTCGGTGAACATAACAAGGCCCGTGCTCTTAAGGAATGGTAGCAGAAAAGAAGGGAAACTGTCAGATTAACTGTCGTTGTATTGTTGCAACAAAGTAATGTAATTGCTAATGATTCATTTTAGTTCTAAAGTGGAAATAATTGTAACAGAATGAAATGGAAATTGTCAGATTAAATATCGTTATATTGTTGCAACAAAGTAATATAATTGCTAATGATTCAATTTAGTTCTAAAGTAGTCTTGTTCGAGAATAAAAAATAATCATTTAACATTCACAAACAAAAAGTCGTGCTTGGAACATTTTTTTCTATAAATAGTAAGTGGTGGGTAATTAAATGCATACATAAATAAATATTTAAAGATCATTAATAAACATATCAATTACTGCAGACATGGCTCATGTTATATTAAAATACGCACAGGCTAAAGATCATACCTATGCTTACCGACCTAAGTGAAACATGAGAACATTTATAACTTAATGGCTCCGCTGCAAGATTCATCTAGCAGCCTCTGTTAACAACAGTGGCCCTCGATTCTGCATCCGAGGGTAGAAGCTAATGGAAGTTTCGAGTTGAGGCTAAGCCCAAATAAAGACGATCCATTATGTGCAAGTCCATAAATTCCAATCGGAAGGTGTAGAGAGATAATAGATACGGCGGGAAGTGAAGTAGTTCCGAACTGGAGAGCAAACATTTGACGGCGTAGTCCATTATTCCAGTAACACGGGTCGATGTGCGTCAGTCTTACCAAGTGGGTAGTTCGGCGAATCTTGCATACTTTTTGCACCCGCAATTGTTTTTATAGTAACGTATCCTCAACAGTCGTTAGTTTAGTAGGGATTTAATTACTTCGTGATAGTGACGTCTGCAATATTTCATGCAGTCGAGCAATTTGTGTTGACGATCATTCTACTTATGAACTCCAAGGTGCAATCTTTGTGGTTCCTACTAAAAACATCCATTACCTTGCAAGCGTCGGTATCATGCAACAATGAGTGTGCCATTTTATTGTCTTCCACTGCGGTTCTCGGTTGACATATGTGTAACAGTTACAGTATCACTCAGAGTTGGTGTTAGCAACGCTTGTTGTCTACAGATATATCACAAGTGAATAAAAGACAAGGCGGAGAGGTCGGAGACTGCATGCTTTGTAATGTAGGATATGCGGCGATCTGTCATTTACAATTCTGGGCATGTGTTATTACGCAAATATCCTCTTAATTGACAAATCAATCACTGAGTTTGATATGTAGGTGATATACTGTGTTGGTGAACTGGTCTCCAGTTTAATTAATTTCTTGGAACTTTTCGGTACCTAACATAGCTAACTTAAATGACAATGGACACTGCTAATAATATTTCGACTTCAATACACGCTAACGAACCAAAAAATTACGCAGGCTGCCCACCGCAAGACTGAATCTAGCTTGGTGGTGTTGGGGGCAGGTAGTGTGTAAAGAGAGGATATAAACAAAGCAGAGACCATTGGGGCGTCATTCTAGCGATGATACACGTCGTAAATAACGAAATACGAAGACGTCTGGGACCTTGATATAGGACGGTTTGCTTATGAGCCCACAAAGGAGCAATTTCAGTTTGCTGTAAACCATAAATGACCATAGTTAACAACTACTAACGTAATTAGGTGTGTCTGAAGGGTGATTTCCAGGCCAACATAAACAGTAGGATGTGGCGATACCCATCAGCGCACAATAAGACACCGTTTCTACCAGGCCAAACCCTTAAATGTCATTGAACAGGGCTCGGTCTACTTACAGAGACTATGTATTACAGATGAGATACGGTATCATGCTGCGTGCATAAGGATTTATATCTCAGTATACAGCAGATTTTTGCCATTATTTTCCTTTTCTACCACACGTCTTCGACTGCTTTGACACACTCCCACGAATTCCTTTCCTGTGTCATTCTCTTCACCTCAGCTTAGCACTTACAACCAATATCTCACTTATCCATATATGTAAAAACACATATTTATATTTTCCATGTCTCCTCCTAAGCGCTACACTGAATTCAACCAAATTTGGTACACACAGTACCTATAATCTGCAAATGAGTATTGTGGTATTACGTACTTCTATGTCCAACATATGTTAAAAAACTGTTAGTAACCCCTGACATCTAGGCTACCATGCAAGACTGGTGTGTGTATTATCAGAGTGCATTCCAGACTTTATACATGGTGGTGGGCATGACAGAGAATGATAGTGTGACGGGTTGGACGACATGGACTAAGATAGGGGAAGGAAGAAACAGCCAGAGGGAAGAGGAGAAGGATATGGACCAAGAGGTGGCAAAGGGTGATGGATAGAGAGTGGAGAAGGAGGAGATAGATAGGATCCTGGGAATGAGAATCTCGGAAACAAAGCTGATGGGCTGTTTGCTTCCTACTGTCAAGAGGAAGTGACTGATGGATGGGGTAACAACAAGTAGGTGACAAGATGAAGGAGGTTCATGGCTCATCACAGAACGTAGACGTCGGATAGTTCCGCTCTCTAAGGCTGGATATCCGGTGATCAGTGGTGGTCAGAAGACAGAGTTCAGGTAAAAGTATTTGGAAACACATCGTCCTACTCAGATCGTTGTTAATGGGACTGTGCATATATCCCTACTGGTTCCCAATATGGGTGCAGTGAGCACAAGATCGTTGTTTTTGGACCAATGGAAATGTGTCACCTGTTTGGATTACACAGAACCCGTTTATTCTGAATCTGGGGAACTACGACCACAACCATAGATGGAAACATAAAAGACCAAAAGACATACTTGTAAGGACATAACATCTATGGCCAAGTACACGCAAACACAACAGTAAAGGTAAGCCCCTGTTAATCAGACACCATTACTGGATATCCGTATGGAACACACTTGCCGAATAACTGGCACCTCTCAGGGAAGCCGTACCGTACCCTATTTGCAGACAAGCCTCACACATACCCCACAGAATGAGATGATCTATGGCTGATCTCCCACTACTATATAACGATCCTGATTGTTCTAGGAATGCAGCGACTGCAGCAACCCCGGATAAATCGCCATCGCTTGCAACGGTAATGATGCATGATACCCATACTATGATACCCATACTATGATACCCATACTAACAAACCCAATCTTGCATGAACTATCGCAGCCAGTAAGCCACTACTTCTCTTACTACCCATCCCAATGTCGCAGAGGTTTTTTTTTTTCCCACGGCACGAGCCTAGGCACTTTTTTCCCTCCGCTCCTCAAATCACTACCCTCATTCGCGTTTCGTCCACTATCTATCACCTAATGGACCGTGTTAATGCGTAGTCTTACCCAGATGCACGGATAACATCACAGAGGATGGTGTCCTCTGATCCCCTTACTAGATAACTAACATGTTGACGGAGGTGACAGTAAAAATTTCGGTCTCGTCAATACGTTGGTGCGGGCGTGGAAGGGCCCCATCTCCATTAAAAAAAACTGTTTGGATGAATGACATTTCTTGTTACACCATATAATGTAACACTTCTTCAGGCGCGCAGTCCGGAACCGTGGGACTGCTACGGTCGCAGGTTCGAATCCTGCCTCGGGCATGGATGTGTGTGATGTCCTTAGGTTAGTTAGGTTTAAGTAGTTCTAAGTTCTATGGAACTAATTACCACAGCAGTTGAGTCCCGTAGTGCTCAGAGGCACTTCTTCAGGACACAACAACCAGGGCGCAGATACAATGGCTTTACTGGCCAGCTCCCATCAAAAAGAACGATCGAAATAAAATTAATTTGATAATTACTCGAGTTGCCAATAAATTTTCTAACTCATTAATACTAATCTGAGCCCGGATGGATCTGTAACTATCAAGCCATTAAACTAAATTGATCGTTTTATGCAATTAGGGTAATTTTCTTCAGCCAACAAATATCACTGAAGGATTATTTACGTCGAGGACCATGAGATGGAGGTGCAAGGTAATTTTCACATTCTCCACTTGATCAATGTAAAAATGTCCTACACCACATAAATTACCGCTATTGCATCGTTCCACAATAGAAAACACAGTACACTCCGATTGCACTGAACACAGATCTATCTTCGTCTCCGTTACATTTTCTCTGCTCTCACATTGCTCCAAAAATTTGCATTCACACCTGTTAACTAACACATTGGTTTCACATTCATTTTTCCACATTCATAATTCATGCTTTCATCAAGAGCCACCAATTCACTTCCATCAGTAGAAAAAAATGCACAAATGTCTTCCTCCGACATATCTAGATCAGTAGGTTTAGTCTTCCCAGCTTCAGCACCTGAAACATCTTTTTTACCTCCCTTCAGTATGAAATCACTCTCATCCACCGATACAAAATAAAATTCATCACCAGCTGGCGAGACCTTTGCTACTCTGTCTTCACAAACACCTTCACATACTTCCACCGAAGCGCCATACAGTTCATCTCTAGCGGACGAGACTGATGCTTAGTCACCTTCACAAATACCTACATCTACTTCCTCCTATACAACATCATCTACATTATTTCCACCTTCGCTACTATAACTGTTGCTACAGATTACTGTCTCATTAGAGTACGTAAATTCAGATCCACCTCAGCCAGTCATTTAATTACAGAATCTTTCTACAAGGATAAATTCATCACATGATTCACTACCCTTCCACAAAAATCTCCAGCCTCGTATTATCATTATCAAATTTCCCAACACATTTTACCATACTTCTTGCGCCCTCTTCCTGGTTGCGCTGCTTCAAATTAATCCCCATTCTGTCTTTATTTCTTATAACCCTCCTCTCCAACATTTTTGGCTTCCGTGACGAACTTTCAGCTTCAACAGTATTTTTAAAATTGGCTTATTTCGCCACCTCGGGATCTTAGATGCGGCAATCTCTAATTTGAAGAACTCGTGTCCTGGCGCTGCATTTCGCTGCCCCTCAAATGCTCGTTACCAATTTTCATTTCCATTGTGAGAATTCCCGTTTCCATTTTTCCTCTCTGAAAATTATTGTTACGATGATAATTATTTCTCTTATGACAACAGTTGTGGACGTCACTACTGTTCCTATTCCGGTACCCATTTCCCTGTCTACTATTCCAAGTAGGTGGCTGGAATTTCAACTTCTCTTCTAGTTTCTTGGTGTAATCTAGAAATTCCTCGATGGAATCTATCAAACTGTCGATATGATTCCATTCTAAAATTCCCGTAATAGTCTACTGAGCATCGTAATCTCCTTCAGTATTCCCAGTGGAAGATTTATATAGATCAACTTACCCAGTTCACACACACAAAAACCCCGCATCGATCCACTTCTATGTTTGAAACTTGGTTTGTTTAGGTTTCATTCTGAAGTTACGTTTGCTTCGCTTCATTCCAGAATTTTTTCAGGAAACAATCTTCAAACACTTCATAGCTACTAAATGAAACACTCACTACATTTCCCCATGCTTGTGCATTGCTCTCAAGATGTCTTTCTGTGCGTTTAATTTTTCACTCTTCCTCTCGCAATTCCATCTATACATGCAACTACAAAATCAACTGGGTGGTATTTTCCGTCAATTCGCCGTTATTGAATTACCTCATGTAACACTATCACAGCAGCAGCTCGATTTGCTGCTAAAGAATTTGATTCGACCCTCATGTCTTAAAACTACGGTACATGCTGCTTTAATTAGTATAGCCTTAAAATGTTCTCAGTTCTTAAGCAGCTGTTTCTCACATTCTGCTACTCTACCCGACAAATTGTTGACCGATTTAGTGGTCACTTCCACGAACGTATTTCGTCTCATCATATTAGCATAATTACCTAGGTCATCCCGTATCTCTTCTCCGGTGATAACTAGGCCAACCTCCTCAAAAATTATACTCACATTTCCCCTTATACCTTCTAATTTTGAATGAATTACCCTTTCTATGCCAGATATAATTTTGCCTTCCTCAGCTTCTACATTTACTGTCACGCTTGACTCTACATTTACAATTTTCGAACTTAGTTCTGTTTTGACATAATTTATCTCTGTTTTTACAGAACCTAGCTCAGTATCCAAGGTACCGATGCTAAACTGCATTGCTTCCATACTAAAATGAATTTCTAGTAAAATTTACATTAATTGTATCGGTGTATTTTCTGAAAGCTTGCTTACCCTCCCTGATTTAGGCCAGTCTGCGCCGCAAGTAGGTTCCATTTCGGCACTCCCACGTTCAGACGTAGGAATAATTAGGCCACTAGTATAATCTAACCCACTTAGACTGGATGATTGTTCATTCGTTGTAGGCTCCACCACTAATGATAACACTTACCTGCCATGCTGGCTGCTATTGTTGTGCTGCTGTTGATTGTGTTGATTCTGCCGATAATGATGCCGGCGCTGATGACTCAAAGTCGCCTCCGGTATTATTCGTTGCCATTTCATTACTGTGTGGGAAACGTCACAGGTTACTGTAACCGAACCCCAAAGTAGAAACTGTTGAAATACGACACTGTGTTCCACCTCTGTGTCATTTTAAAGTACTAGAAAAGTGGCTGAGGATTGCAATTAACCCTTTGTTTACAATATTAATATCTTTATATGGATTACTATTTCCTTGAGATAGTTACAATTTACCATATGTCAAATTAAGGTAAGAATGAATTCTTTCAGAAAAAATGTTTTAGAGTTCTTTCATCGTGTGTGGTCTCACAGCGAATTCACTGGTCTGTCAGGCATTGTTGAGCTGTTTGTGGTGCTCTGCAAAACAGTTCTTATTCTTTCTTAGACAGAGGCTATCACCACATGTCTGTCTCATCCATGCAGCACGAGGGGCTTGTCTGACTGCTCTACACCATCCACAAATTAGTCATGTTCCCTACGGAGCCACATATCCCGCTTCATTTGCCCGTTTACCTTAGGAACGTCCTGTTTGTATCAGCGATGAATGCTCCAGTACAGTAGCCAGCGTTTTGACTAATCTTTCGCCAAGCACTTTTCCAGTATTGATGCCAATCTTCCTTGTAGGCAATTTAATCTCAATTACGAAGTCATTTCCAGTAGCTCTCACCGAATATTTGTAGCCACCTTTTACTAGTTTCTGTGTCATGTACTGAGGTCAAAACAGGCATTATTTTTTCAGGATTTTTTTTCTGACTCCTTCTTTGTTCATATAATGAGAATAGAACATACATGACAATGTGTCTGCAGTAGTGAGGAGATGACTGGATATGTACTTACTGCTGGCTACATACTGAAACCAGACACTACTAGCTTGCTTAGTAAGAAAGCTGACAAGTAGTGACAACCCTCAGCACACAAAATCTGAACTGTATAACAACAAATGATAATTAATTGAAACCCTCAGCTGCTGACAGGTGTTGTTGATACACCTCGATGGGGGCAGCTGAAAATGTGTGCCGGGGACCCGGGACCCGACTGGGACCTGAACCCGGGATCTCCTGCTTACATGGCAGACGCTCTATCCATGTGAGCCACCGAGAACACAGATGAATAGTGCGACTGCAGGGACTTATCCCTTGCACGCTTCCCGGGAGACCCACATTCCCAACTGTCCACAATCTACATACGTAATGTAACTAATAGATATTTGCTCAGCCACTCATTACTCGCGCACACTAAGGTGACGATTCCCGTAAGAGTTCGAGCAACCTGTGCCCATTCGCACAGACGAAGGTCAATGGCTGGGTAGCCATTAACTACTGTATATATACGAAGATAGTAACTGTTCTCGAACGAACAAATACCACTGATGACCGTGCAGCTTCTCTAGAGTAAATGATAGTTAATCGAAACCCTCAGCTGCTGACAGGTGTTGCTCATAAACCACGATGGGACAGCTGATATTTTCAGCTATCCCCGCCGAGGTATATCAACAACACCTGTCGGCAGCTGAGGGTTTCAATTAACTCTCATTTACTCTAGAGAAGCTGCACGGTCATCAGTGGTATTTGTTCGTTCGAGAACAGTTACTATCTTCATATGTATGATAACAAGGCCAACCGCTTCCATTATGTGTGTTCGTACATCTTTCACTGCAAACGTATGCTACGTAGTCTCCTAAAAATGTGGTTTCGCACAGCATCCAGTGCTAAACAACTGGTTAATATATATAAACAAAAGCAGCAGTCATAAGGCAGAACTTTGTGGGACACCATCTGTTATTACCCATAGAGGTTTCCAAGCCAGTTCATCACAATTCCGTTAAATTCCCACATAAAACCTTCCGAAGATCGCGCAGTATTAGCAGACACCTTATCGTGTGTGAGATTTGCCTTACAGTTTGTCTTACAGTTCTCACCTCCACGTCGCATTTCCACGCGCAGCTTTCAGTTAGCATAGTACTCTGCAGGTAGTGGTCCGACAGCTCTTTTTAGGTCTCGCCTGCGGTGTTCGTCCTCCACGGCGGAGAGAGCCCGCCCTTTACTGCGCCGTAAGCTGCGTTTGGCCCCACCCAAGGCTTTAGCCTTCTCCCTTTGTGCCTCGCATTTTCGATCCGCCGCCGTGCGGCTTCTCTTTATCACTGCAGCAAAGGAGGTCCCATCTACTTCACGTCCCACCGCAAGCGAAACAGTAGCTTGCGGCGCGGAATTCCAGTGGAGAGAGGGGAGAAAGAGCATCTGTGGAAACGCGGAAGAGGAGAATAGCTTTAAGGAGAAATATAAAAACATTAGAATGCAGTGCGCAGATTGCTAGGTCAGACAATCTTCAAAGAAGCCACATAATCTGGTTTTACACTGTAGTTACTTTTCCTCCTCTGCTCATATTTACATTCCTCTAAGTGCTCAAAAGGAAGCACGGGTTTCTTCCAACGTACGAACAGTGCAGAAAGTTTGAAAAGTTTTATTTCTACAGTTCAGTTCAGTCGGTAATACAGAGCGGGCACTTTCCATAAGCTCATGCTAAGAATCTCTGAAAAAAAAATTCCCGTGGATCGGTTTCTCTTTGTGTCCACTTCCCTTCTGACTGAGACATATGTTATGGCGTGGTCTGAAATATTCGTTGAGGTAAGCAGCTACAAAAGAGTAAAATGGTGGACCCTCCGTTTCTGTTAATTAGTTGTAAAACTCAGACACTGGCTGCAGCGGGAGAACCTTTCCAGCTTATAATACAGTTAAGTTTGTAAGGTGTTCCTGGGTTTGTGAATTACGTGCAGTTGTTTAATCATTTATAACGCTGGAAATCTGCTGTCAACTAAGGCACTGCATGCAGAATGACTCAAAATAAGTTCAAGCAGTTTCACCGTCTCACAGTATGCAGTTTGGAGTCCATTTGACAGTAAACGTCAGCAAATCACTAGCACGTTTATGACACAATTATGCAGCATAGCAGTCTTTTAGTGACTGTAATGCAAATTCAGACTAACATTGTTTATATTTCAAACGCATTCGCAGTTTCAAATGCGGACAACCCTCAGCTGCATAAGGGATTGACGACAATGGAAATTTGGGCCGGACCAGGACTCAAACCCAGATATCTTGCTTGTCGCTAGCAGTCACCTTACTATAGGGTTATTCGAGTACGACTCAATGAGAAGCACCCGGTCTCAAACGTTTATATGGATTAAAGTGTACATACTTAAATGTTCTGATAATAGTAGAGGGTGCTAGTTACTAAATCTATTTTGTAACAGGCCCATTATCAGCATGTCTAGATCGACTACAACATTGCACTAGGACATTTAATTCCTATTTCATCCATGTATTGACCATGAATGACTCTTTCCCGTATGCCTGGTTTTCATCAATTCACGGAATCCATCATTCTGTTACACTGTAGCCTACATCGTAAGCACTGGACTGCAGTACATCAAATGACGCCATACTGGGAGGTAAAAGATCCATAAATGTGCGTCGAATGAAAGTGACACAGCGATCTTGCATCACGAGCCACAATATGGGCTTTTACATCCCATTTTTAAAATTGATCTATTATTCACGTGAAAACCGATACTAGAACGCACAGATATTTTATTTCACAACAAAGTCGTAGAAATCCACCAGTCGTTTATTTACATCCTCATGTAGAGCCCCTGATTCAGTGGAAAAAATCACTCAAAGTGAGAAAAAATTTTTTAAACGTTTGACACTGCTTGCGACAGCACTGTGTTGAGTTTACGTGTAAAACGGTGAACCAATGTTCCAGTAGAAAGCGGATTTATCACTCTTAATTGCAATCGATTCAAATGTATAGTCGCCAATGCCGTTCCACCGAAAGTCTTAGCATGGCCATGAATTTTGAACAGTTTTCAGAGACTGCACCTACAGCTGTGATATAGTGAAGTATTGAGGAGACTTCTGAATAATAACACACATCAGCTGCGTTGTCCTGAATAACTGACACAAAATTCTACTTGACGCGATATCCTTCAGGGGAACGTCCAACAACTTTGTCAATGAATGCCAAGCGAAATAACTGCTTGTGTAAGGTCCAGACGTGGACAAACACATTTTTGACTTGCTCAATTTGTTAAGCTCTTTGGCTTGAATAAATCATTCAGGTTTTCTGAAATTGTAATCGTTTGATGTACACATGCGCATCACTTCTGTAGCGGCACCACCATCTAGGATATGGAAAATTAGTTTTGTGCGATATTCGGAGCATGAGTTATAGCCACGTGCGGGCCACATTGCAGTCAGTTATGCATACCTGCAGTTGCAAAGGCAAATATTTGCGACAGGGGCATAGAATTCCCAAAGGGGGAGCACACAGAAGTTTCCATTGCGAAGGTAACAGGCAGAAGAGGGCAAATGGCAAACCTAAACGTTATGCACATGTGACGCGAAGTGGTGCGTTAACGAAATAGAGCCACACAGCTGAGTATAAATAGGTGCCATCGTCTAACGAGATTTATTCAAGTGCGGCAGCTCTCCTGGACGGAGGGGCATATCACACCACTGGGCTACACTCAGCAACAGACGCGACGCCAGCGTCTCCGTCCACGGCGGGTCGTTGGTTCGACCCTCTGAGGCCGACACAGAGTCCGCTGCCACCCAGGGCGGGCCACTCTTTGGCTTGTTACTGCGGGCAGTCGTCTCAGCTCCCGACACACGCCAGAGAATTCCAAGACGAGGGCCGCAGATTCAGACACTGGATCGCGGGCAGTCATTGCCGTTGCATTCTCAGCAACGCCAGTGGGAACAAGCAGCAGCGAGCCAGCCTAGGGCTCCTATCGGAGCAGCGTAGAGTCAACGTCGATGGTGGCCGCTGAGTTGGCACCTGGCACACCCATCCTGACGTAATCGGAACTCTTCAGCTGGCGTACAAGGCCGGCACTACACAGCGTTGCATTGCACAGGCTGCTGGGGTGCTTCCTCAGCATTGCAGGGCCCTGTGATGCAAACCGAGGCGAACGGAGCACTGTACTGGAAGCAAGTAAATCGTTTGGAAAGTTCTCGCTGAGTTTCAATACGCCATATTTGGCGTGTGATACAACAACACTTCTACCAATTTTGGTACAATTGTAAAGGAGAATATCTTTATGCCAATATTTAAATTCATTTACACTTTTACTTCATAGCAATCTGGTAAAATTCTCTTTAATGATACATTCAAAAATTGTTTCTATTTGGGAAATTGCTTAGTTTGGTAACTCAGATATTAAACGCCATCCGTCTGACGTTACATGCACATTTTTCACAAGTTCAACTACGCAATCTAAATTTCATGTCACGAAGTCTGTTTACTATTTCTCTTTCTGTAACGCACGTTCTTCCGTTGCATTATACATCCTATTGTCACGGTGTACCGTGATAAGCCTTTCTGTTACCAAGCAATGACTCTGTACCTGAACATGAAGAAAAAAGGTAAAGGAACAGTTTTGGTTCATCAAGTATGAGTTTGGAGTGTAATGGAAACTGGTCTCCTGATGAAGTATCTTTCTTTATTATGCTCTTGCTGTGGATCCTGTAATGTTTCCCTCTTCTGAACAAATAGCTTTTGGTAGAACTGTCTACAAACATTAGCAGTTCATTTCCTTTCTGTCTTTATTTTGACCAGCTGACAAACCTAGTATTGCCGGGTTCTTCATTTAGCCCATTTTCGGTCAGAAACGAAAACTAAACAATGAACTGTTATCTGTGCTCGACTTCTTACACGTCGGTAAGGAGAGGTGAGCTACAGAGTGGTACAGCAACTGTCTCGGAGGAAAGCTGGATGATAGCAGAAATGGTTATCGAAGAAGTTAACACAGTAAACAGATGATTTGCCCAATTTGTTATTCTTCAAGCGTACAAAGACTCATTGCAAATAATACAGCAATAAATTGAGTCAATCTCTCGATATCAACAAGGCACGGGCTCTCTGCACTACAGCAGGAATGATGATGCGCCTGGACTATGCGATGTCTGCATTGCATCACATGACGAAGAGGCTAATTATGAGTGGCTGTGTGGCTCCCGCCGGCCATCCTATCTCGTGGCGCAGAGAGCTCTTATTTACTGAAGAGCCAAAGAAAAGTGTACGGGCCTTGCGAGCTCGCAAAAGTGCCGCAACACGATGTGGCATGAACTCGAGTGATGTCTGAAATAGTGCTGGATGGGACTGACACCCTGAATCCTGCAGGGCTGTCCATAAATCAGTAAGAGTGCGAGGGGACGGAGATCTCTTCTGAACAGCACGTTGAAAGGCTGCCCAGATAGGCTCAAGTAGGTTCATGTCTGGGGAGTACGGTGACTAGCGGAAGTGTTTGAACTCAGAAGAGTGTTCCTGAAGCCACTCTGTAGCAATTCCGGACGTATGGGGTGTCGCATTGCCCTGCTGGAATTGCCCAAGTCCGTCGGAAAGCACGATGGACATGAATGGATGCAGGTGATCAGACAGGATGCTTGCGTTCGTGCCACCTGTCAGAGTCGTGTCTAGACGTATCAGGGGTGCCATATCACTCCAAATGCACATGCCCTACACCATTACAGAGCTTCCACCAGCGTCAACAGTCTTCTGCTGACATGCAGGGTCCATGGATCAATGACGTTGTCTCGATACTGGTACACGTCCATACGCTCTATACAATTTGAAACGAGACTCGTTCGACCACGCAATATGTTTCCAATCATCAACAGTCCAATGTCGGTATTGACGGGGCCGGGCTGGGCAAGGCGTAATGCTTGGCGTTTTGCAGTCATCAAGGGTACACGAGAGGGCCTTCGGCTCTGAAATGATGTTTCGTTTAAGGGTTCGCACGAAGACACTTGTTTATGCCCCACCTTCGAAATCTTCAGCAATTTGCGGAGGGGTTGCACTTCTGTCCCGTTGAAGGATTCTCTTCAGTCGTCGTTAGTTCCGTTCTGGCAGGATCTTTTTCTGGCCGCAGATTTGATGTTTTACCGAATTCCTGATATTCAGGGTACAATGGTGAAATGGTCATACGTGGAAATCCCCGCTTTATCGCCACCTCCGAAATGTGTGCTCCAACCCTCGTCTGCGGACTATAACAGAACGTTCAAACTCACTTATATCTTGATAAGCGGCCATTGTAGCAGCAGTAACCGATCTAAAAGCTGCGCCAGACACTTATTGTTTTATATAGGCCTTATTCTCTCTGTTTACATATCCTTGTATTTGAATAGCATGCCTACACTATTTTCTTTGACGGAATGCTCAGCATTTCGTGGGTATGTATTTATTCCAGTCTTCTATTACTCAATTTCCTGTTTTCCTCTTCTCTCTCTTCATCTCCTCCTTCACCTCCTGTCTGTCTATCTCCTCCACTCCCAAAGTCTTTCCACATCCTTCACCCCCACTCTCTAATCGTCGTATCTCCTCCATCCCCATACACTGTCCCCATCGTTCACCCCCACTCTCTGCTCATCTCCTCCTGTCCGTCTCTCTGCCCACTTCATCTTCCCCTTTCCTCTGGCAATCTGTTCCCCACCCCTCTGTCCATCTGCTCCCTTTCCCTTAGTCCATCTCCTCCTTCACCCCTGTAATTAGCTACTCCACCTTTCTCTGTCAATCTCTTCCTCCCCTCTATCTCTGCATACCTCCTCGTGCCTCTCTCTCTGTACATCTCCTCCTCCCTTCTCTCCCTCTGCATCTCTTCCACTTTCCATTCTTCGTGCAACTCCTCTTCTTCCCTTTCTCTGGCCAGTTCCCACGCCCCTATCTCTGTCCACCAATCCCTCTTCCCTTCTTCTGTCTATTTCCCTCTCCCTCATCTCTGTCTGTGCTTATCTCCGCCTTCTCTGGCACTGACTGACCATGTCTTCTTCCTCCTCCTCTCTCCACGTTATCACGCTCACCATAATGGGAGGGTGGTCGTTATTACTTCTACAGTACTTCTGTCTAGGTTATAACTAATACCTGTACCAAATTTGATTGAAAAGATTCCAGAGATTTAAGATGACCTTTCTAGCCATAAATTAACCTGCATACACACTTGTCAACATATTTAACGTAATGCACACGTATTCGTACACATATTTCACCTTTGTGGGGTGTGTCTGTTCTGCCAGCACTATTGGCATTGCGAGGTTCTGCCCAAAGATCTGCCAGCCCAACACCGCTGACAGTAGAAAACCCGTCGGATTATGGTTGGTACTGCGTCCAAACGCACGATCAGGGCTACCGAGCACTACTTGCCACTCACCCAATCGGAATTTTCTTCACTCTTGTGAGCGCTATGTATAGTTTTGACAATGAATCTTTCATTTGTGAGATTCCAAAGAGGCCATCTACTTGGGACACTTTGTCTCAGGGCTAATGAAACTGCAAAATCAGAAAAGGATCACTGTGGGAACCATTAGCATAATAAACGAAGCACATTTCGAAAAATACACCCATCCACATTACGACCAGATTCCAACTACTTACAACAATGCAGTTCCCGCATACGGGCCAGTTGCAGAACGTGTAACTTACTGATTCTCAGTTACCACACATCCTGTTGCTGATGCTCCACTCCAGTCGCAAGAACTTTACAATTGAGACACTGCACATTAATATCTAGGACAATGACGATTTCATCAATAGCTACCTCCATTCCGAGACAGCAAAGCTACATTTCCTACTGCAGTAAGTGATGCAATTGCATCCCAGATGTCAGAAACAGTTGAATTATTTTATGAAATGAGATGCGAATAAATGAGGCAGGTTTCCTACGTTTTGTCTAATACATGTATTTAGTATATTGAACTCGATTTTATCATACACTGAGGTTGACCAAAGTCATGGGATAGAGATGTATACGCATGGTAGCATCGCGTACAGGAGGTATAAAAGAGCAGTCTAATATCCGAGCTTTAATTCGTACTCTCCCCCACCTCCATCAACCATGGACCTTGCCGCTGGTGGGGAGGCTTGCGTGCCTCAGCGATACAGATAGCCATACCGTAGGTGCAACCATAACGGAGGGGTATCTGTTGAGAGGCCAGACAAACGTGTGGTTCCTGAAGAGGGGCAGCAGCCTTTTCAGTAGTTGCAGGGGCAACAGTCTGGATGATTGACTGATCTGGCCTTGTAACAATAACCCAAACAGCCTTGCTGTGCTGGTACTGCGAACGGCTAAAAGCAAGGGCAAACTACAGCTGTAATTTTTCCCGAGAGCATGCAGCTTTACTGTATGATTAAATGATGACGGCATCCTCTTCGGTAAAATATTCCGGAGGTAAAATACTCCCCCATTCGGATCTCCGGGCGGGGACTACTCAAGAGGATGTCGTTATCAGGAGAAAGAAAACTGGCGTTCTACGGGTCGGAGCGTGGAATGTCAGATCCCTTAATCGGGCAGGTAGGTTAGAAAATTTAAAAAGGGAAATGGATAGGTTAAAGTTAGATATAGTGGGAATTAGTGAAGTTCGGTGGCAGGAGGAACAAGACTTCTGGTCAGGTTACTACAGGGTTATAAACACAAAATCAAATAGGGGTAATGCAGGAGTAGGTTTAATAATGAATAGGAAAATAGGAATGCGGGTAAGCTACTACAAGCAACATACTGAACGCATTATTGTAGCCAAGATAGATCCGGAGGTCACACCTACTACAGTAGTACAAGTTTATATGTCAACTAGCTCTGCAGATGACGAAGAAATTGAAGAAATGTATGATCAAATAAAAGAAATTATTCAGATAGTGAAGAGTGACGAAAATTTAATAGTCATGGGTAACTGGAATTCGGTAGGAGGAAAAGGGAGGGAAGGAAACGTAGTAGGTGAATATGGACTGGGGCAAAGAAATGAAAGAGGAAGCCGCCTCATAGAATTTTGCACAGAGCACAATTTAATCATAGGTAACACTTGGTTCAAGAATCATAAAAGAAGGCTGTATACATGGAAGAAGCCTGGAGATACTGACAGGTTTCAGATAGATTATATACTGGTACGACAGAGATTTAGGAACCAGGTTTTAAATTGTAAGACATTTCCAGGGGCAGATGTGGACTCTGACCACAATCTATTGGTTATGACCTCTAGATTAAAACTGAAGAAACTGCAAAAAGGTGGGAATTTAAGGAGATGGGACCTGGATAAACTAAAAGAACCAGAAGTTGTACGTAGTTTCAAGGAGAGCATAAGGGAGCAATTGACAGGAATGGGGGAAAGAAATACAATAGAAGAAGAATGGATAGCTTTGAGGGATGAAGTAGTGAAGGCAGCAGAGGATCAAGTAGGTAAAAAGACTAGGGCTAGTATAAATCCTTGGGTAACTGAAGAAATACTGAATTTAATTGATGAAAGGAGAAAATATAAAAATGCAGTAAATGAAGCAGGCAAAAAGGAATACAAACGTCTCAAAAATAACATCGACAGGAAGTGCAAAATGACTAAGCAGGGATTGCTAGAGGACAAATGTAAGGATGTAGAGGCTTATCTCACTAGGGGTAAGATAGATACTGCCTACAGGAAAATTAAAGAGACCTTTGGAGAAAAGAGGACCACTTGTATGAATATTAAGAGCTCAGATGGAAACCCAGTTCTAACCAAAGAAGGGAAAGCAGAAAGGTGGAAGGAGTATATAGAGGGTCTATACAAGGGCGATGTACTTGAGGACAATATTATGGAAATGGAAGAGGATGTAGATGAAGATGAAATGGGAGATACTATACTGCGTGAAGAGTTTGACAGAGCACTGAATGACCTGAGTCAAAACAAGGCCACCGGAGTCGACAACATTCCAATGGAAATACTGACGGCCTTGGGAGAGCCAGTCCTGACAAAACTGTACCATCTGGTGAGCAAGATGTATGAAACAGGCGAAATACCCTAGGACTTCAAGAAGAATATAATAATTCCAATCCCAAAGAAAGCAAGTGTTGACAGACGTGAAAATTACCGAACTATCAGTTTAATAAGTCACAGCTGCAAATTACTAACGCGAGTTCTTTACAGACGAATGGAAAAAATAGCAGAAGCCGACCTCGGGGAAGATCAGTTTGGATTCCGTAGACATGTTGGAACATGTGAGGCAATACTGACCCTACGACTTATCTTACAAGCTAGATTAAGGAAGGGCAAACCTACGTTTCTAGCATTTGTAGACTTAGAGAAAGCTTTTGACAATGTTGACTGAAATACTCTCTTTCAAATTCTGAAGGTGGCAGGGGTAAAATACAGGGAGCGAAAGGCTATTTACAATTTGTACAGAAACCAGATGGCAGTTATAAGAGTCGAGGGACATGAAAGGGAAGCAGTGGTGGGGAAGGGAGTGAGACAGGGCCGTAGTCTATCCCCGATGTTATTCAATCTGTATATTGAGCAAGCAGTGAAGGAAACAAAAGAAAAATTCGGAGTAGGTATTAAAGTCCATGGAGAAGAAATAAAAACTTTGAGGTTCGCCGATGACATTGTAATTCTGTCAGAGACAGCAAAGGACCTGAAAGAGTAGTTGAACGGAATGGATACTGTCTTGAAAGGAGGATACAAGATGAACTTCAACAAAAGCAAAACGAGGATAATGGAATGTAGTCGAATTAAGTCGGGTGATGCTGAGGGAATTAGATTAGGAAGTGAGACACTTAAAGTAGTAAAGGAATTTTGCTATTTGGGGAGCAAAATAACTGATGATGGTCGAAGTAGAGAGGATATAAAATGTAGACTGGCAATGGCAAGGAAAGCGTTTCTGAAGAAGAGAAGTTTGTTAACATCGAGTATAGATTTAAGTGTCAGGAAGTCATTTTTGAAAGTATTTGTATGGAGTGTAGCCATGTATGGAAGTGAATCATGGACGATAAATAGTTTGGACAAGAAGAGAATAGAAGCTTCTGAAATGTGGTGCTACAGAAGAATGCTGAAAATTAGATGGGTGGATCACATAACTAATGAGGAAGTATTGAATCGGATTGGGGAGAAGAGAAGTTTGTGGCACAATTTGACCAGAAGAAGGGATCGGTTGGTAGGACATGTTCTGAGGCATCAAGGGTGTCACCAATTTAGTATTGGAGGGCAGCGTGGAGGGTAAAAATCGTAGAGGGAGACCAAGAGATGAATACACTAAGCAGATTCAGAAGGATGTAGGTTGCAGTAGGTACTGGGAAATGAAGAAGCTTGCACAGGATAGAGTAGCATGGAGAGCTGTATCAAACCAGTTTCAGGACTGAAGACCACAACAACAAGAACAACAAATTCGTACTCAGGTGATTCTTTTCAAAGAGGTTCCTATGTGATTATGGCAGCACGACTAGAATTGATAGCTTTTGTATGCGGAATGGTAGTAGGAGTTTGACCCAAGGGACATTCAATTTCGTAAATCGTTGAGAAAATCAGCATTCAGATATCCGTACTGTCAAGATTTCGGCGAGAACACCACGTCTGAGACACTACCTCTCACCACGGCAATGCCGTAGCCGTCGGTCTTCACTTAACGACCGAGAGAAGCGGCGTTTGATTAGAGTTGTCAGTGCCAACAGACAAGCAACTCTGCGTGAAATAACCCCAGGTATCAATGTGGGACGTACGACGAACGTGTCCGTTAGGACCGAAATTTGGCGTTAATGGGCTGTGGCAGCAGGCGGCCGACGCGCGTGCTTTAGCTAACAGAACGACACCGCCTGCAGCACCAGTCCTGGGCTCGTGACCGTATCGGTTGGACGCGAGAGACTCACGATCCGCGGCGTTGTCAGTTGAGTCCCCCTTTCAGTTGGTAGGAGCTGTGGTAAGGTTCAAGTACGGCGCACACCCAACGAAGCCGTGGACCCAGGTCATCAACACGGCACTGCGCAGCCTGGTGGTGCCTCTACAAAGATTTGGGCCGTGGTTGCATACAATGGACTGGGTCACTGACTGGAAACTATTGTGTTCGGCTGCTTAGAAACCCTTTGCAGCCATTTAGGGGCTTCATGTTCCCAATCAAAAATGGAATTTCTGTGGACGACGTTGTACAATGTCACTGGGCCACAATTGTTCTCGACTGGTTTGAAGAACAGTTCCAGCCAATGGTGTGGCCACCCAGATTGCCAAGCGCGAATTTCACCGAACATTTATGGGACATAATCGGGAGGTCAGTTCGTGAATAAAATGCTGCACCGGCAACACTTTCCCAATTATGGGCGGCAATAGAGATGCAGCATAGCTCAATGTTTACCCAGGGGGTTTCCAATCACTTGTTGAGTCCCTGCCATGTCGAACTGCTGCAGTACGATGTGGAAAAGGATGTCCGACACAATATTAGGGGTAATCCATGACTTTCGTCGTTTCAATGTAAACAATTTTTTGAAAAAAATATATTGCATTTACAACTAATACTGTAAATATCACTGAAAACAACAAATATAACTAGCTGCTGATTAATGTCATGAAAATCTTTTTTTCTGGGGAGATCCCTTTACTTAACCCAATAGTGTCCATTTTATTCAGACGTCTTAGCAGGTCTACACAAACCCTGAAATTACATAGAACTGAAAAATTTTTCGCTGTAATTTTTAAATCATGGATGGATGGAAGTATGTAACAAACGTTTCTTGTTTTTCTGAATTCTCCTTTTATTTCCACGTTGCACGCAAAGCACGGTTGCCACATAATGAGCGCAGACTGAAGAAATGCCTCGCACTATTCAGCAACAAAAATCTTTGATCATTTGATCAAACACATAAAGTGCCTAGCAGGTAGCAGATCAAGCTTTAGATGTATCTTAAAATCATTTCATTTGGACAACTCCTTTCTGTTTCAGAAATGGGTAAAAAAAAAATTATACCTATAAATGTAGTTGCATGTGTACAACCAAAAACTTCAATAATATTATTATTAGCAATTCTCATACGCGCATACATATCTTGTAATCTGACTTGTTCCACATCATATCGATAAAATAATTGGGAAAATGATCTGTGGCACATGACATAACTAAAACTAAAAACTGGGTTTCTGCTGGCAGATGTATCAGCAGACTGGAGTGTTACTATTTTGGTAAGGACCTTATCTTCCATTATTTTCACCGTTGCTTCCAGTTCATGCTATGTAAGCACTTCTTACCTTGCAACCGTTCAGTACATGCATCTGGATATAAGTCTTCTTTCTCATTCGAACCAATTTCTTCCACGTAGTATTTGTTACAATCCTTACGGAGAGAATGTCGGATTCTCTCGATGAGCTATTATAACCTAATTTTCCCACAGATATTGCTAGTGCGGCGCTCTGCTTTCCCGTAACCTTCCTCATCTGTCGTGATTCTGTAAAATTCTCTATAGGATACATAGTACACCATATGTTAGAAAGTATCCTGACGACTGTTATTGGGCAATATTATGGACTGTGTCCACCTTCACTTTTGTGTTGCCTTGAACCCAACAAGAGGGCACTTTCAAGGAGATGTTCAAATGTTTGTTGAGGTATGACAGCCCATTCTTCCTCAAGAGTGAAAACCGAAGATGATATGTTAGACGCTCGGGTCTGGAGCGAATTCGGCGTTCTAACTCGTCCCGGACCTATTCCATTTCGTTCATGTCGGGATTCTGCGCATGCAAATCCATTTCAGGAATGTTATTGACCACAAATCAACGCCTCGCAGTTGCCGCCTTACGACAGGCTGCATTGTAATGCTGATACAAAGATCGTCCTCTTCAAACTGCACCTCAACTATACGCATTACATTTTTGTAATTCATCCACATATAGTGCAATAATGGCGAAAATGGCTCCGTTACCGCTAAATCATCTCCTCCGTCCTTCACATTTGGCTCCACACGTGATGGCAGGTAGGGTTCTCCATGCACCCAAACCCTCCCATCGTACAGCCAGATGGTGCTGTGTGATTCATCATTCCAGATCAGTCGTTACCAGTCGACATTCTCCACACCGCCACATGTCACTGACTACAGAATCGAGTGGCTCACGAGGAGCCGTTCGATCACTGTAACCCATTCTTTTTAACTCCCTACGCAGAGTGATTGTCGTAGCTGCACTGCTGGCAGCTCTTTGGGACTCACCAGTGGTTTCTTTCGCTGATATCATTCAACTTTATGCAGCTGCCTATAACCACTCGGTCACCGCGGTCGGCTTTAAGTTCATAGGCACATCACCAATAGGCGACTTTGACAGCTTTAGAAAAGTTTAAAAGTTCCTGAAGTCTACGTTATTCAGGTGACATCCAACGACTTGTCAACGCTCGGAGTCACTAAGCTGTCCTGGGTGAGTCATTCTTCTGTATCTACGTCTTCACTGGCAACACAATACTCCCCACCTCGTTTTATACTCGTGAATCCGCCTCTCGTGACACCTAGTAATCAATTTCGCGTAACATACGGCTGTCTGGATACTTTTCACCGTATTCTTCAGTTATGAGATTATTTCAGGATTTCATTTGAATTATTATAAGTGGCCATCACAGTTCGGCCGGCCGCGGTGGCCTCGCGGTTCTAGGAGCGCAGTCCGCAAACGTGCGACTGCTACGGTCGCAGGTTCGAATCCTGCCTCGGGCATGGATGTGTGTGATGTCCTTAGGTTAGTTAGGTTTCAGTAGTTCTAAGTTCTCGGGGACTGATGAGCACAGCAGTTGAGTCCCATAGTGCTCAGAGCCATTTGAACCATTACAGTTCACGTTAAGGTATTTTTCGTGCTGATCCTCCATTGGCACTAACGTGTCCATGCTTCTAATGAAGACAGAGAAAAGTAGAGTGAACATTCCCTTAGAGAAATTTTGTTGTACCCAAACTGTATTGCAAGACCGTCCCTGATGTTCCTGGTTTCTAACTTCCCAATTAACTGAAGAAAAAAGGGCCTTATGGCCCCACAACAGACATAGAAACATTGCTTTGTCGGCGTAAGAATGATAACATGGCATTTAGAGTACTCTGACTGCACAATTTGAAATAAGAGCCGGCTGAGATCTTGTTGATAGACGGTCGGATCAACAATAGTGCGAAAAATGTGCTTCTCGCCGGCCGCTGTAGCCGAGCAGTTCTAGGCGCTTCAGTTCGGAACCGCGTTGCTGCTACGGTCGCAGGTTCGAATCCTGCCTCGGGCATGCATGTGTGTGCTGTCTTTAGGTTAGTTAGGTTTAAGTAGTTCTAAGTCTAGGGGACTGATGACCACAGATGTTAAGTCCCCTAGTGTTAAAAGCCATTTGAACCATTTTTGTGCTTCTCGTAAAAGGAAAGGAGGACCTGATTAGTGACAAGCAGTATAAGTGCTGCGGTCAATTGAAAACAGCACTTTCCGTCAAGTCAGTATCTGATTCACAGTAAAACAATCTTTTATGTATCAGAATTTGGCTCACTGCCAATAGGTAGAGAAGGGTCCAAATGGCTCTGATCACTATCGAACTTAACATCTGGGCTCATCAGTCGCATAGAACTTAGAACTACTTAAACCTACCTAATCTAAGGACAGCACACACATCCGTACCTGAGGCAGGATTCGATAGTGTGATCGTAGCAGCAGCGCGGTTCCGGACTGAAGCGCCTAGAACCGCTCGGCTACAGTGGTCGGCAATAGGTAGCAGCACTATGGTATATTGTCTTGTCAGTTTTAATAAAAGCAAACCATTTTTGAACAGGATGAATTTGTTATTATCTGATATAAATATAAGTGTTATAAAAGTTTTTCAGAGGTATATCTTAGGAAAGTACCCTTGTGAAGAAGTAAAACATGCGCAATAGGCAATTCAGACTAAAAGTCGATAGAAGCTTTTAAAATGTGATGCTGTACAAGAATGCTGAAGATTATCTGAGTAGATCGAATAACAAGATACTGAATATAATTGAAGTAAAATTGATTTCTGGGAGAACTTTTCTAAAACAAGAGACCAGTAAACAGGACACATCCTGAGGCATAAATAAATCATCAATTTTGTTTTTGGGGAATATGTGTGGAGGGAAAAACTTGCAAAGGCAGGCCGAGTGTTTACTATAGCAAGCAAGTTGAAAGGAATTTAGGTTGTGATAGTTATTCAGAAATGAAGAGGTCTGATCAGGATAGGGTAGTATGGAGACATTCATCAGATCTGTCTTCAAACTGAAGATCACAACAACAACAAACTCTGCTAATGTAGGAGGCAGTAATACCGCTCGTGCCAAATTTCATGTACCTATATTAAAATCATGATGCCCGTACCCGGTAACCAAACAATTTGGTTCTGAGAGGCAATTACACCCGAACTGGGTAGCATGCACAAAGTTTTTATTTGTATTTAATAATACAAAACAAATATTAAATATGAAGTCCTTACAAAGCTGTTTCAGCGTCTCTCGGACACTAACGCGAACATTCTGGCGGATCGAAGGAAACGTGGCCAACCAGAACAAAAACAGCAGAAAATAAACGACGAACGTGACAAAGCGTATGTCGTCCCATACAAGAACACACGAAGCAAAGAGACGCCATAATTAAGGGAAACACAAAGAAAATAGAGGATAAAGTTAAAACAATCATTTCAGCGGTTAAAAAGCATTTAAATAAAGAATACGGCTCGGGCTGAAAGGCACAAGAAGATCACTGAGGCTTCTGTCGAACAACAAAGCAAGCTGAACCAAATAGTTTAGGATCAGGAAAGCGTATCATGTAGATATCCGATGAAATCAGAAAACTTTCGGAAGCAATGAAAAAGCGATCGAGCCACCGGTCAAAGCGATTCCTACGAAATTACAGCACCATTTGCTGCGCGGCTGGACAAAACAGGATGTAGATTAGGTCGGACAGGATGTCTCCTATCCCAATCACGGAGTAACAAGAAGAGCGCGATGTGTTAAATTAAGGAAACATAGATGAACATTAATGTGGCGCAGAAACGGACTGAGGACGCGCTCATGACGCAGTTTGAAAATCTACAGCGCGAGCTGCCACAAGTGCTTGGTATCGAAAATGGCGCGAGCTCTTCTGACGGTAAGCCGGCCGGGGTGGCCGAGTGGTTCTAGACGCTACAGTCTGAAACCGTGCTACCACTACGGTCGCAGATTCCAATCCTGCCTTGGGCATGGATGTGGGCGATGTCCTTAGGTTAGTTAGGTTTAAGTAGTTCTAAGTCCTAGGGGACTGATGACCTCATAAGTCAAGTCCCATAATGCTCTGAGCCATTTTCCTCTGACGGTAACACGTGAGCTAGCTGGAACGGTACAATCACCAGTGTTCAAAACAGGCCATTATCTGACGTAGGACGAGCCAGTACGTGCTTTGTGTGGCGCACACTTTGAGTCGGATCCGGCGTTGGTGAAAGCCACGAGTCTAATGGAGGACCAACACTTTGAACATACTTTTGTGTACGACTTCGTACGCAGTGGTAAGGAGAGGTTGGCTACAGACTGGTGCGGCAACTGGACATGACCAGAAATTATTCTTGAACAAGTTAAAACGGTAAACAGAAGATTTGCTTGTTTCTCCGAGCGTACGAATACTCATTACGGATAAGGTAGCAAGGAATAAGATTCCAGCTCGTACTATGGCAACAAGGATGAAGGTCTCTGAACTAAGCAAGAACGACGGTGTCGCAGCCGTGACCAGGTGGCGCCTGCGTAGTATCACGTAGCGATGTGGCCCCAACTGCAAGGGGTCTGTGAGGCTGCTGTCAGTAGGCCTACATGACGGCGGGAGAGGCCGCTCGTGGGAGGGAGCTACTGGAGGCGGGGCTAAGTGGGCGTGTCCCACTGGTCCGCCGGATGTTGCAACACCACTGTCAGTGTGTGACGAAAGCTTGCAGTTCAGTTGCCAACCTTAACACCCGTACCTAATTCCTCAGCCTGGGGGCATTTCAGATGTTCCGAGAGAATGTCTCGAACCTTTACCCGAAAGCCCAGTTCTAAATACGGTCTTTGCTGACCGAGATCGATAGTCCAATGACAAAAAGTTTCGTAATCATCGGCGGAAATAAATGAAATTCAGTCGGTTATTACACATTAGGTGAAATCACGCAAACCTGTAATGTGAGAATAACATTCATATAACTGGTATGGCCTCAGAGAATAGTTTTTAACTTACTTGAAAAAAAAAAACTAACTAAACGAAAAAGTTGTCGACTTGCCATTCGGTTGTTAAGACTTGTCGGTTATCCCATCACACTCTAGGTCGAGTGCTCCCAAAAGTCGTTCGCTTGGGCCATAATAACTACACCCCAAGTATCTGCATCCTACAATGCTCTAGACAGGACAGTTTTACGGAATTATAGAATTACTAGACAGGATGTGATTATGCTAAACCACTTTAGGACTGGAGGTAGCAACTAAACAATTAAGATTATGAGAATACTAGATTGTAAGTAATATTACAAGTAGGAATTTTAAATTTTAAATTATGAGAATACTTGATTATGAGTAATAAGCGATTCAATACAGAAAAAATAGCAGCATAGCATGAAATGTATTCCTTAGAGACAGAAGCGAAGGGAGGTTATTGGCTCAAAGTCAAGCAAACGAAAATAAAGTCTCAAACGGAACAGCCTAGCTATTAATCCTAGCAGTACCAATGCTAATGTTAATTATAAACGGGCGAGACTACCTTATTCCAAGCACAAAACATTAAAAACAAACAAATCTTAACTTTTATTAGTAACATACTTTTTGAGTACGTACTGATGTGTAACAAGGAACCAGAACCTGGGAATATCTTTTACACAAGCTTAGCAATAGAAACGCATTTTCCACACTAGGCCATACTGTGAACACACAGGGAAGGGGTACACTAAGACCACTACAATAAATTAACAAATACAAATTTAATTAATTGTTGTAAAGTATTATTCCCAATATACTTTTTAATGATTTACGGACGTATAAGAACGTTCTGAACCTGAAGACATGAATATGAAACTTTTTGCGAAAAATCATATACAATTGTTATTGTTGTTGTCTTCAGTCCAAAGACGGGTTTGATGTACCTCTCTGTCCTGTGCAAGCTTCTTCATCTGCCAGTACCTACTGCAACCTACATCCTTCTGAATCTGCTTAGTGTATTCATCTGTTGGGCTCTCTCTACTATTTTTACATCCACGCTTCCCTCTCGTACTTAACTGATGATCCCTTGATGCCTCAGAACATGTCCTACCAACCGATCCCTTCTTCTAGTCAAGTTGTGCCACATACTCCTCTTCTCCCCAATTCTGTTCAGTACCTCCTCATTAGTTATCTGATCTACCCATCTAATCTTCAGCATTCTTCTGTAGCGCCACAATTCGAAAGCTTCTATTCTCTTCTTGTCTAACTATTTATCATCCATGTTTCACTTCCATACATGGCTACACTCCATACAAATACTTTCAGAAACGACTTCCTGACACTTAAATCTATATGCGATGTTAACAAAATTCTCTTCTTCAGAAACGCTTTCCTTGCCTTCGGCAGTCTACATTTTATATCCTCTCTACTTCCACCATCATCAGTTATTTTGCTCCCTAAATAGCAATACATATCTACTACTTTAAGTGTCTCATTTCCTAACCTAATTCCCTGACCATCACCTGAGTGAATTCGACTACATTCCATTATCAACTTTTGGCTTTTGTTGACATTCATTTTATATCCTCCTTTCAAGTCTTTCTCCATTCCGTTCAGCTGCTCTTATGGGTCCTTTGCTGTCTCTTACTGAACCACAATGTCGTCGACAAACGTCAAAGTTTTTATTTCTTCACCATGGCTTTTCATTCCTACACCAAATTTTTTCTTTTGTTTCCTTTACTGCTTGCTCAGCATACCGATTGAGTAACATCGGGCATAGGCTGTCGCCCAGTCTCACTCCCACCTCAACCACTGCTTTGCTTTCGTGCCCGTCGTAACTGCCATCTGGTTTCTCTACAAGTTGTAAATAGCCTTTCTCTCACTGTATTGTATTCCTGCCACATTCAGAATTTGAAAGAGAGTGGTGTCAAAGTGAACATTGTCAAAAGCTTTCTCTAAGTTTACAAAAGCTATAAACGTAGGTTTGATTTTCCTTATCTATTTTCTAAGATAAGTCGTAGGTTCAGTACAGCCTCGCATGTTCCTACATTTTTACGGAATCCAAACTTATCTTCCCGAGGTCGTCTTCTAGCAATTTTTCCATTCCTCTGTAAGGAATTCGTGCTAGTATTCTGCAACCGTGACTTATTAAACTGAACGTTCGCTAATTTTTACACCCGTAAGCCACTACTTTCTTTGGAATTGGAATTATTATATTATTCTTGAAGTCTGAGATTATTTCGCCTGCCTCGTACATCTCGCTCACCAGTTGGAAGAGTTTTGTCACAACTTGGTTCTCAAAAGGCTATCACTATTTCTAACGGAATGTTGTCTCTTTCCGGGGCCTTGTTTCGACTTATATCTTTCAGTGCTCTGTGGAACTGTTCACGCAATGTACCTCACATTTCATCTTCGTCTATGTCCTCTTCCATTTCCATTATATTTTCTTAAAGTATATCGCCCTTCTACAGACCCTCTGCATACTCCTTCCAGCTTCCTGCTTATCCTTCTTTGCTTAGGACTGGTTTTCCTTCTGAGCTCTTGATATTGATACAGGTGAGTCTCTGTTCTCTAAAGGTCTCTTAAATTTTCCTGTGTGCAGCATTATCGAGAGTAAGTCAATTATTATCGGCGATTTAGTTATATTTTTGTTTATTTTGGTAGTACTGTCGTTTTACGTTGGTGACGCATGCTTTGTTTATTTTTGTTATATCTTTGCAGTTTACAAGCCGGTAGGTTACTTTCGTTATCGCTGCCGTGCTTTTAATCATGGCTCCTCTGCTGTCTATTTGCACAAAAGAAGAGCAGTGCTCTCTGGTACCTCTTTTTTGTGGTCAGATGTCGTATCTGGGGTCGAAATTCATCGAAGACTTTCGGTACAGTATTGAAGCAGAGTTTTACCACAACGGAGTGTCTACGAATGGATTGAAAAATTCGGAAATGGTAGCACAAGTGTTACGCATGATGAAGGAGCCGGACGACCGTTTACCACCACAAATGAAGAAACCATTGAGCGACCACGAGAAATGATTCTCTTAGGTTGACGATTAACTATTGACGAAGTGGCATATTGTCTGCAAATTAGTCACAGTTGTGGCTACGAAATAATCCACAACCGACTTAGCTTTCATAAACGCGCATGGGCATCTGCAAAAAGCATTTGGATCGCTGTGGTAACGAAGGGGACAACTTCTCAGACTTGATAATTACTGATGACGAAACATGGATCCATCATAATCACACGGAGAGTAAACGTCAGAGTATGGAATGGAAACATCCAAATTCGCCGTGCAAGAAAAAGTTCAAGACCCAACCGTCCGCAGGGGCAATCGATTTTCATCGGACGAAGCAATGAAAGGACATTTCTGGCTAGCAGCTCAGCCGAGAACCTTCTGTTATGAGGGCATCAGGAAGCTTGTACAACGATGGACCAAGTACGTTGAAGCACAAGGAGACTATGTCGAAAAATGATGTCTTGGCGAGTTTCCAATTAGATTACAATACAATTTCATAACTACTTTGCGGATAGTAATTTACTTACTCTCGTATCTTACCCCTAGTGATATATGCTTCTACATCCTTACATTTGCCCTCTTGCCGTTCCCGCTTAACCATTTTGCACTTTCTGACTATTTCATTTTTGAGGCGTTTACTGCATTTTTATATTTTCTCCTTTGATTATTTAAATTCAGTATTTCTACTAGACTTCGTGTTTTCACCTACTTGCTCCTCCGCCGTCTTCACTATTTCATCTTTCAAAGATCCCCATTCTTCCGCTACTGCAATCCTTTCCTCTGTTCTTGTCACTCGCTCCCCAGTGTTCTATCTGAAACTCACTACAACTTATGATTCTTTCAGTTTATCCCGCCCGCATCTTCTTAAATTCCTACCTTTTTCCAGTTACTTCAGTTTTAATCTATAGTTCATAACCAATAAAATGTGGTCAGAGTCCACATCTGCCCCTGGAAAGTTTTAGAATTTTAAACTTGGTTCCTAAATCTCCGTCTTACCATTATACAGGGTGTTACAAAAAGGTACGGCCAAACGTTCAGGAAACATTCCTCGCACACAAATAAAGAAAAGATGTTATGTGGACCTGCATCCGGAAACGCTTAATTTCCATGTTAGAGCTCATTTTAGTTTCTTCCACCTACGCTCAATGGAGCACGTTATCACGATTTCATACGGGATACTCTACCTGTGCTGCAAGAACATGTACCTTTACAAGTACGATACAACTTGTGGTTCATGCACGATGGAGCTCCTGCACGTATCAGTCGATGTGTTCGTACGCTTCTCAACAACAGATTCGGTGACCGATGGATTGGTATAGGCGGACCAATTCCATGGCCTCCACGCTCTCCTGACCTCAACCCTCTTGACTTTCATTTATAGGGCCATTTGAAAGCTCTTGTCTACGCAACGCCGGTACGAAATGTGGAGGCTCTTCGTGCTCATATTGTGGACGGCTGTGATACAATACGCCATTCTCCAGGGCTGCATCAGCGCATCAGGGATTCCATGCGACGGAGGGTGGATGCATGTATCCTTGCTAACGGAGGACATTTTGAACATTTCCTGTAACAAAGTGTTTGAAGTCACTCTGGTACGTTGTGTTGCTGTGTGTTTCCATTCCATGATTAATGTGATTTGAAGAGAAGTAATAAATCGAGCTCTATCATGGAATGTAAGTGTTTCCTGACACATGTCCACATACCATATTTTCTTTCTTTGTGTGTGAGGAATGTTTCCTAAAAGTTTGGCCGTACCTTTTTGTAACACCCTGTATAACCAATCTGAAACCTTGTGGTGTCTCCAGGTCTCTTCCACGTATACAGCCTTCTTTCATGATTCTTAAACCAAGAGTTAGCGATGCTCTGTTCAAAATTCTACATGGTGGCTTCCTCTTTCATTCCATACCCCCAGTCACTATTCACCTATTACTTTTCCTTCTCTTCCTTTTCCTACTACCGAAATCCAGTCTCCCATGACAATTGAATTTTCGTCTTCCTGAATCATCTGAATAATTTGTTTTATCTCATCATATATTTCTTCAATTTCTTCATATCTCCAGAGCTCGTTGGCATATGAACTTGTACTACTGTGGAAGGTATGGGCTTCGTATCTACCTTTGCTACAATAATGCGTTCACTATGCTGATCGCAGTAGCTTATATGCATTCCTATTTATTTATTCACAATTACACCTACTCCTGCATTACCCACTTTGATTTTGTGTTTATAACCGTACATTCACGTGACCGGCAGTCCTGTTTCTAGTGTCACCGAACTTCACTAATTCCTACTTTATCTAGCCTTAACCTATCCATTTCCATTTTAAAATTTTCTAATCTGCTTGTCCTATTAAGGGATCTAACATTCCACGCTCCGATCCAAAGAACGCCTGTTTTGTTTTTCCAGACAACGACGTCCTCCTAAGTAGTCCCCGCTCGGAGTTCCGAATGGGGGACTATTTTACCTCCGGAGTATTTTACCCAATAGGACGCCATCATCATTTAACCATACTGTGAAACTGCATGCCTCCGGGAAAAATTATGGCTGTAGTTTCCTCTTGCTTTCAGCCATTCGCAGTTCCGGCACAGCAAAGCCATTTTCATATATGTTACAAGGCCAATCTAGTCAATCATCCAGACTGTTGCTGCTACAACTACTGAAAAGGCTGCTGCCTCTCTTCAGGAACCACACGTTTGTCAGCCCTCTCAAGAGATGCCACTCCTTCGTAGTTGCGCCTTCGGTATGGCCACCTGTATCACAAAATCATGCAATCCTCCCGACTAACGGCAAGGTCCAAGGTCTTGGGTTAAGTGTTACTGAATAAATTTAAACAATTACCCCCTAGGTATTGCGTGAGTTAAAGTGACATCAAGAGTTTCAAGTAAACAACTGGAACGTACCAGAATATTCATACGTAAACAAAACTGTTCGGAATTGGTACAAATGGCTCCGAGCAGGATGGGACTTAACACCTGAGGTCATTAGTCCCCTAGAACTTAGAACTACTTAAACCTAACTAACCTAAGGACATCACACACATCCATGCCTGAGGCAGGATTCGAACCTGCGACTGTAGCGGTCGCACGGTTCCAGAGTGAATCGCCTCGATCCCCTCTGCCACACTGGCCGGCGATCGCAATTGTCAACGAGTGAAAGTACCAAGACGAATAAAAAATCCTAAAAACCATAAAATTATGCCGAAAAAAGAATGAAGAAAAATGGAAAACTGTAAAATTATTCGCAAACTTAAAATTTTTCACTGGTGTAGACCACATTTAATCAGTTAAGGTTGCAGATGACACAGAAACTTACGTGATATTTGCTATGGGATTGCGAGGTGCTTTAAAAAATGCGGCCTCAACGTGGCGTTCGCCACTAAAGATGTAACTGTGCTTTTTACCATGCACAACGAGAGACTTTCTGTTGATAAATATGTAAAATCTGGTATACTCAAAATTCAGTGCAGCATATGCGCATTCTTTTAACAGGACAAACAGGCAGGTCACGTACTGCTCGGTTCCATAGACATTTATTTATAGACGGCGAGAATGCTCATACGACAACGTTCGCACAACATCTTAAAGCCCAAAGGCAATGCCACCCATCGCTTTCGTTACTTAACATGGAAGCCTTGCACATAGTGGACAAAATGAATCTTTTAGAAGAGATAGAAATTTATAAGCATTCTCGTCCGGGATCCAAAGATCTACTAAATGACCAGCTTTCGTTTAAAAACAGGTTGTTTTTGATTATATTTCCTTTCATTTCAAACGATTTATAACCTCCACTATTTGCTCCACCAATGGATTATACTACATTGTTAACGTCACCAGCTGTAACCGTCGATTCAAGTTACTTGTTAACTCCATATTTCCTTAATGTTTTTTACTGCATTTTTTCTGTTATTTTCCTCAACTTTGTTACCTAGTCAAGACGTCTTATTGCTTTTTAACGTTATTTATTCATTTTATATATGTTTTCTTAGATTTTTATTAAATGTAATATCTAGTCAGCCCCGCGGGCTTACTATTTCTACAGTGGTCAGAATGCCTAATACATTTTCCTACGTTACGCCATTATCTGGCTAAAGAACCCACGCGAATTGTAAATGGTTGCGAAAACATACTTGACCTCTTAGCCACAAACAATCCAGAGCTGATAGAGAGCATCATGACTGATACAGGGATTAGTCATCACAAGGTCGTTGTAGCTAGGCTCAATACCGTTTCTTCCAAATCCACCAGAAACAAACGCAAAATAATTTTATTTAAAAAAGCGGATAAAGTGTCACTAGAAGCCTTCCTAAGAGACAATCTCCATTCCTTCCGAACTGACCATGCGAATGTAGACGAGATGTGGCTCAAATTCAAAGATATAGTAGCAACAGCAATTGAGAGATTCATACCTCATAAATTGGTAAGAGATGGAACGGATCCCCCGTGGTACACAAAACAGGTCCGAACGCTGTTGCAGAGGCAACGGAAAAAGCATGCGAAGTTCAGAAGAACGCGAAATCCCGAAGATTGGCTAAAACTTACAGACGCGCGAAATTTGGCACGGACTTCAATGCGAGATGCCTTTAATAGGTTACAAAGCGAAACATTGTCTCGAAATTTGGTAGAAAATCCGAAGAAATTCTGGTCGTATGTAAAGTACACAAACGGCAAGACGCAGTCAATACCTTCGCTGCGCAGTGCCGATGGTACTGTTACCGACGACTGCGCCGCTAAAGCGGAGTTAATGAAGGCAGTTTTCCAAAATTCCTTCACCAAGCAAGACGAATGGAATATTCCAGAATTTGAAACACGAACAGCTGCTAGCATGAGTTTCTTAGAAGTAGATACCTTAGGGGTTGGGAAGCAACTCAAATCGCTTGATACGGGCAAGTCTTCAGGTCCAGATTGTATACCGATTAGGTTCCTTTCAGATTACGCTGATACTATAGCTCCCTACTTAGCACTCATATACAACCGCTCGCTCACCGATAGATCTGTACCTACAGATTGGAAAATTGCGCAGGTCGCACCAGTGTTCAAGAAGGGTAGTAGGAGTAATCCATCGAACTACAGACCTATATCATTGACGTCGGTTTGCAGTAGGGTTTTGGAGCATATACTGTATTCAAACATTATGAATCACCTCGAAGAGAACGATCTATTGACACGTAATCAGCATGGCTTCAGAAAACATCGCTCTTGTGCAACGCAGCTAGCTCTTTATTCGCACGAAGTAATGGCCGCTATCGACAGGGGATCTCAAGTTGATTCCGTATTTCTAGATTTCCGGAAAGCTTTTGACACCGTTCCTCACAAGCGACTTCTAATCAAGCTGCGGAGCTATGGGGTATCGTCTCAGTTGTGCGACTGGATTCGTGATTTCCTGTCAGGAAGGTCGCAGTTCGTAGTAATAGACGGCAAATCATCGAGTAAAACTGAAGTGATATCAGGTGTTCCCCAGGGAAGCGTCCTGGTACCTCTACTGTTCGTGATCTATATAAATGACCTGGGTGACAATCTGAGCAGTTCTCTTAGGTTGTTCGCAGATGATGCTGTAATTTACCGTCTAGTAAGGTCATCCGAAGACCAGTATCAGCTGCAAAGCGATTTAGAAAAGATTGCTGTATGGTGTGTCAGGTGGCAGTTGACGCTAAATAACGAAAAGTGTGAGATGATCCACATGAGTTCCAAAAGAAATCCGTTGGAATTCGATTACTCGATAAATAGTACAATTCTCAAGGCTGTCAACTCAACTAAGTACCTGGGTGTTAAAATTACAAACAACTTCAGTTGGAAGGACCACATAGACAATATTGTGGGGAAGGCGAGCCAAAGGTTGCGTTTCATTGGCAGGACACTTAGAAGATGCAACAAGTCCACTAAAGAGACAGCTTACACTACACTCGTTCGTCCTCTGTTAGAATATTGCTGCGCGGTGTGGGATCCTTACCAGGTGGGATTGACGGAGGACATCGAGAGGGTGCAAAGAAGGGCAGCTCGTTTTGTATTATCGCGTTATAGGGGAGAGAGTGTGGCAGATATGATACGCGAATTGGGATGGAAGTCATTACAGCAATGACGTTTTTCGTCGCGGCGAGATCTTTTTACGAAATTTCAGTCACTAACTTTCTCTTCCGAATGCAAAAATATTTTGTTGAGCCCAACCTACATAGGTAGGAATGATAATCAAAATAAAATACGAGAAATCAGAGCTCGAACAGAAAGGTTTAGGTGTTCGTTTTTCCCCCGCGCTGTTCGGGAGTAGAATGGTAGAGAGATAGTATGATTGTGGTTCGATGAACCCTCTGCCAAGCACTTAAATGTGAATTGCAGAGTAGTCATGTAGATGTAGATGTAGATGTCAAGTGGCTAACGTAGGTGTGCTGTGCTGTAGCTGGTGTTTATAAGAACTACAGGTAGAGGCCCTAAACGGAAAGACATCTTGTAAACAAGCACTGGGGCCTAGCGCTCGCCGTCGGGTCGTATGTCTCAGCTGGGCCACGTTACGTATCTGCGACGCTGAAAACTAGTTTCCAGTGGCCGGCCTCTACGTCACGAAACTGGAAAGTTCATTAGTACTATTTCATAAATACAATGTATAGAAGTATGACTGTTGAGCGCAGTCTATGGTACTGTAGCGTCAACTACATGACGCGTCATTGTCTGACGCAATGCATGACTACTTGGGTGTATTCCAGCCTCTTCTCCAGCGACCCACGGCGCCACCATCAGCTGTTTACTAAATAAACGTGTTCACTGTACCCATTATTCAGCCACTTTTTACAAGATATGCAAATTTGTGTGTGTATGTATACCCTTGACTAGCACGTGACATAACGTCTTGATGGTGATTCATAAAGAAAAAAAATGGCGCTGAGCACTATGGGACTTAACTTCTGAGGTAATCAGTCCCCTAGAACGTAGAAGTACTTAAACCTAACTAACCTAAGGACATGACACACATCCATGCCCGAGGCAGGATTCGAACCTGCGACCGTAGCTGTCGCGCGGTTCCAGACGTAGCGCCTAGAACCGCTCGGCCACCCCGGCAGGCGGTGATTCGTTTATTTAAGGTTGAGGTTCAGCTTCGTTTCACTTACGTTACAGAAACGAGTGCCCTCATTGTGCTTAGTCCTCGAAAGCTTTCAGGCACACTAACTCTGGTTGCTTCTTATACTAATGAAATCATTAATAGCAAACTGTGAGTCCGATGGTGTTAAGCATCATGTAAGTCGTGGTTTTTAATATTTTACTTATGATGCGAAGTTTTTTGGTCACCATATCTTCGCATTATTTACGTTACTTTTCAACTGCTTGACAGTAATATGTATAAATCTTAACGAAGGTACAATTATAATCTGTTTATTACTATACACTTATTTTTATTTTTTGTAAATTTTTGGTAAGATTCTATGGGACCAAACTGCTGAGGTCATCGGCCCCTAGGCTTACACACTAATTAAACTGACTTACTCTAAGGACAACACACACACACACACACACACACACACACACACACACACACACACACATGCCAGACGGAGGACTCGAAATTCCGATGGGGTGGGAGCCGCGTGGACCGTGACAAGACGGCGTAGACCGCACGGCTACCCTGCGCGGCTATTGTTATTAATCTGCTATTAATTGTGATCCAGTCCTGGTAACCACTAAACTCTCATTCTATAACCATTTTTCTAAGACTCCGTCTTCCATAGTTTGCTTGAAGATTGCTTTCCGATCTAAGCTAAATTGTATGATTTTCTGTGTATAGAAAATTAATTTTTCAAAACTATTCAAGAAGCTGACGAATGATTATTTCTATTTTTAAAATATAACTGTGAACAGGAGACAATTGTACACGCATTCAGAAGCTTCTTTAAATTACTGTATTGTATTCAAATTACAAATACAATCAGTCAACGTTGAGAACAGTAGTAATCGGGGAGAAGAGGCACATGTGATGCATGTATGCAGTTGAAGCGTAAAGAAATGTAAGTACTAACAAATGGGTGTGTTTCTACAGAAATAATGAAGGACGGAGGGATAGTTATGCAAGGGGAACTTGAAAAACGTTTTATAGTTTGTTTACGAAAGAAAACAAATATCTTTAAAACGCTGTAATATTATTCTGCTACACCAAAAAGGGGTAAAATGCAGTACTCCTATCAGCTTCATCAAAGATTGATAAACTTATCATCAAGCATGCAGAAAAAGCACTGCATCTGATTCAGGTAACGGAAAAATTTGGCTGTAGAAATATGAATATCCCAACAAACCTTATGAAAATCGTGGACGAACTAAGGTGTGTGAAATGTCTATGACTCATAGAATTTACGGGACGTTTTTGATCTAGATTCAACAGATTCTGTAAGTACGGCACTATATAAACGAGACATAAATTTTAAACAATTTAGAATACTGAAGAATATAATACGTCAGTGTCATGGTTTCTATCGGATTTGATTAGGACAGTGCGACCATCAGAAATGATCTTCGAATGGCGTACAGAATTACCATACCAGGAAAATTGGGAAAGCGAAGAAGGAATACACATTAACGGATGTCTAAAAAATTTTATTTCCTGGCAGAACTGTATTGGACAGCGTTGCACCGAGAGGACGGAGTACCTAGGAGCACACGTAATTTTTTGATCAGTACTTCAGTTTAGAGACTGATTTTAGCTGGTAGTTAAACTGATCTTGGTACGTGTTTGCAAATGCTATGGATTATGATGCGTAGTAATGATATTGTATAGATTTTTACTCATTGGAAGAATGAATGTCAACATCATCGTTACTCTGGTTTGTAAGTCTTAGCATTAGCGAACTGAGTGTAAATTAATATTAGCTATTGAGACTATTACTCATGGGCAACTTTCGTTTCATTAGTACTATTTCATAAATACGATGTATAGAAGTATGACTGTTGAGCGCAGTCTATGGTACTGTAGCGTCAACTACATGACGCGTCATTGTCTGACGCAATGCATGACTACTTGGGTGTATTCCAGCCACTTGTGACTAATGTTAGTCGTGGAAGTTTTGATATTGCTGAGTGTATAAGTGCCATCATCTATGCCATGTACACCGCAGTTTTGGTTGGTCTATAAGTATATTTTCTATATGCAAACTATGCCATGTAGTTAATGCATGCTAACTTGCCTCTTCCACAGAGGAGATTAGCGACGAAAAAAAGGTTTAATCTGTAATAAGAAAGGTTTTTGTTACTTTTATGATCTATCTTAAAGATTGTTAAGCAATTCAAGTTTTGCTCATGTGTTTGGTTTAACCAGTCGGCGGCCTTAGAGTAACTTAACTATGTTTTAATGTGAAGGTGTGCTCCCGCATTAGGCTGCACTGGTCTAAGTCGAGATGTATAATACATTTAATCTGTATAATGAAAGGATTTATTATTTTTATGAGGTATTTTTAAAAAAATGCATTTTGTTCATTTCCATCTGGTTTTCGCCAATCGTCGGTGATTAACGTTTCAATATCGGATATGCTGTTGCGCTAGTTGCGCTTTGGATTCAACTTTTAAAAAGAAAAATAAATTAATCTCTTTGGAGCGCTGTATGTGGAAACATGTAAATCAGTTGTAAATGAATCAGCGTTTCCATATGGGATGTGTTGTCGCACAAGTAGCGTTACATCCACATCTACATCATACTTCGCAAGCCACCTAATAGTGTGCGGTGGAGGGAACTTTGGGTACTACTATCAGATCCCTCCATCCCTGTTCAACTCGCGAAAAGTGCATGGGAGAATGATTGTCGGTAAGCCTCTGTACTGCCTCTAATTTCTCGAATTTTTTCCTCGTGGTCAATGCAGGAGATGTATGTGGGGGGAAGTAATATGTTGTCCTACTCCTCCTGAAAAATGCTGTCCAGAAATTTCAATAGTAAATCTCTCCGTGATACACTGTGCCTCTCTTTTAACGTCTGCCAGTGGAGTTTGTTTAACATCTCCATAAGGCTATCTCGCGAGCTTAACGATCCCGTGACGAAACGCGGCGCTGTTCGTTGGATCATCTCTATCTCCTCTATCAGTCCAAACTGATAGGAATACCAGGTAGATAAACTAAGTCCAAGACTCAGGCGAACATGCGCCTTATAAGCCACCCCTTTCTTGTATAACTTACATTTCCTTAATATTTTTTTCCGATGAATCTGAGTCTTGTGTCTGCTTCTCCCACTATCTGTTTTATGTGGTCATTCCACTTAAGGTCGCTCTGGATAATTACGCCTAGATATTTTATAGCAGACACTGTCTCCAGCTGTTTGTCATTGATAGTGTAGCTGTGCAGTAGTGGATTTCTTTTCCTATGTAAGCGCAATATGTTACATTTATTTAGGTTCGGGATCAACTGCCAGAGTCTGCACCATTCATCAATTCTCTGCAGGTCGTTCTGCAAATTCTTACTATCTTCCGGCGTTGCTAGTTTGGTATAGACAACTGCATCAGCTGCGAATACCCTTAAAGAGCATCCGACGCTTTCTACTAGATCATTTATACACACATGAAAAAAAGTTTTGCATCACTCCAGCTCCCAGAACTCCTGAAGATAGACGTTGACTGTGCATATTGTATATCAGACATAGTCGCTTTAACTGTCAGAGATGTCATTAAACCCACCCAAAGATGTAAACAACCATGCATGGGCAGCACCTGTTAGACGGAGGGGGTCAGACAGCCGATCAGTTCCAGTCATCCCAACAGGAAGGAGGTACACGGCTCGTGTTATGTCTAGTTCAACCACGCCTAGACGCTCAATACTGCGGTTCAACAGCGTCCACATTGTTACTTTGTACCAGGATGGGCGCTCAACAATGGAAGTGTTCAGGCGTCTCGGAGTGAACCAAAGCGATGTTGTTCGGACATGGAGGAGATACAGAGAGAGAGAGAGAGAGAGAGAGAGAGGAACTGTCGATGACGTGCCTCGCTCGGGCAGCCAAGGGCTACTACTGCATTAGATGACAGTTACCTGTGGATTATGGCTAAGTGGAATACTGACCGCGACGCCACCATGTTGAATAATGTTTTTCGTGCAGCCCCAGGACGTCGTGTTACGACTCTTTCTGTGCGCGATAGGCTGCAAGATGCCCAATTTTATTCCCGATGTCCATGGCGAAGTACATCTTTACAACCCGACACCATGCAGCGCGGTACATATCGACCCAACAACATGCCAAATGGACCGCTCAGGATTGGCATCACGTTCTGTTCACCGATGAGTGCCGCATGTGCCTTCAACCAGACAATCGTCGGAGACGTGTTTGGAGGCAACCCGGTAAGGGTGAACGCCTTAGATACACTGTCCAGCGAGTACAGCAAGGTGGAGGTTCCCTGCTGTTTTGGGGTGGCAGATGACTATGACCAGGTCCATCAAGACAGATGAAGTTCTACGGAACCTCACACGCAGTCCACCCCCTCGGATCAGTTGTTAGGCATTATGATCCAGACCATGAACCTCGTCATGGAAATGATAAAGGAATTCAGGAGGCCCAGAGGCAGAACACCCAGATCCTCATTGCCCTTCAGGCAACAGTCCAGCAGTCACTCCCCTCTGCGACTTCCTCAGTAGTTTCAAAAACCCATCATTGTTAGACGACCAAATATCCAAGGCCTGACAATGTGCGTCTTTAACGCAGACGGTGGTAGAGTCAGAGAACTCACGAAGGAGTTCTTCATAGACTTATGGATGATGGAGGAAACGCACCTAAAACCGGGAATAAAAGCGACAGTTCCCAGCTACAGTAGCTACCGTAATGAAAGGCCAACCCAAGGAGGAGGAGTAGGAATATACATAAAAAGAGGGATCCCCCACCACCAAGTATCCTTACCAGCTATCAATAAATCAAAGCAGTGGCGCTGGAAGTAACCACGGCCACCGGACCCCTAACAATTGTTATAATCTACCAAATTCCACATGACGAGATATACGATGGAAACATAGCTGCTCCAGCGCTAATTGAAGGGAAACTCCGACTTCAGTGCCAAAAACCCCGATTGGAACTCTAGAGTAAGCTCCAGAGCAGGCGCCAAACTGCAACGACTAGCGCGCGACCACTACTTCGAATCATGGGGTCCGACCGAGCCCTCATTTTTTCCAAAAAAAATAGAGGTAGGCCACACGTGTTAGACAAAGCCCTCACTAGGAGGATCACAGGGTTTGTGGCTGCAAGGTCAATCAACAGAATCTTCTCCGACCACAACTCAGTGATTCTAAAGGTCAATGTGGGAGAAAGGATAGCACTCCCATATTACCAGACGTCTTGCAAACGTATAGACCGGGAGCGATACCGAGAAACGGTCACCTCTGATATCGCTAACGTTCCGCCACCTACTGCAGAAACAGTAGAACGAGGGCTACAAGACCTGACAAGTATCATCTTGCAGGTAGCGGAAAATGCCTCACCGCCACCAAGGGACGGCCTGCCCCTGCAACTGCAACTCCCACAACATTTGCAAGCCCAAATCCGACACAAGAACAGAGTGGCAGAAGAGTGGAAGATCACCAGAAATTAGGTCACCAGGAGACTGCTCAATCGTCCACAGAGAGAGAGCTGAAGGTAGCGCTCAGTGGGCACAGAAACCAGCAATGGCAAAACCGCCTCACAGCTCTCGAAGTAGACGATCACACACTTCGGCAAGCAACCAAGCAACTCTCCAAAAGATGAGCACAGCGAGCGAGGTCTGGCCTACAACCACGCTGAAAAGGTTATCGCCCTCGCTGACTCCTTGGAGAAGAAGTTTCAAGCGGCAGAACTCCAAGATGATGAACATGAAGAGGGGTAGTCCGTCGTCAACTGGCCGTCTTCCTCAATTCTGAGGAGGACCCAGAGTACGAACCCCCACTTTTCACCCCCAAAGACGTGGCAAAAGTAATTAGGTCCCTCCCTGCACAAAAGGCGCCAAGACATGACATGGTCACCAACCAGATAGTTAAAAACCTTCCGCATTCGTCTATCGAACACCTCGCGAACGTGTTCAACGAGATTACTCGTACTCGAGAGTCCCCAGCTCACTGGAAACACGTGGAAGTGGTCGCATTACACAAATAAGGAAAGATCGTTTAATCCCGCAGCGCTACAGGCCGATTAGCCTCTTGCCAACTCAGTAAGATCTATGAACGCCTCCTGCTAATACCCAAACGAGATCACATCACCAACGACCGATTTTTGCAGGATTTCCAGTTCGGATTCCCAGAGAAGTACTCCGCCCCACAACAGATCGTAAGACTGGTGGAAGCAGCCACAGAGGTTTCCAACCACAGAGGCTACTGCGGGATGTTGCTATTTGATGAAGCCAAAGCCTTCGACTCAGTATGGCACAAAGGGCTTTTATACAAGTGATACACACAAGGGTTCCCTGGGAGCATCGTCAGGTTAATCCAAAGCTATCTCACTAACAGAACTTTCTCTGTCAAGCTACAAACAGCCACCTCCATCAAAAGGCGTATTCGCGCTGGGGTGCCACATGGATCTGTCCTGCGGATCACAATCAGCCCTGAAAAGACACAGGCTATGCTGATCACCCGGAGGCTCGGGAAACGCGGACGCCTTCAATGCACCTTCCCCCCCCCCCCCCCCCCTTAACCTACACCTACATGGACCCCGACTCCCCTGGCGCAGATCCACCTAGTATCTCGGCGTAACCTTGAACTCGAGTCTAACGTGGAAGCCCCACATAGACGAGATCCTGTACCCAATCCTCAACACAATGAGCACCCTCTCCTGCTCGATAAGGGTGAATGTATACCAATGACTCATGCGTCCGACAATGGAATATGCTTGTCCTGCCTGGAGGTGTGCTGTGAAGCAGCACCTAGACAAACTCCATAGGCTGCAGAACCGCGCCCTCACAAGGGCTCTGCATCTACCCCATGAGCTTCCAACAGATGACTGGCACGCCGCTGCTGAAATCCCGCTCCTCAAAGAAAGATCTGGCAAGGGCTTTCTATGAGAGCTCTTCCAGATCTGGAAGTAACCTCATCCATTCCCTAGGTCGATATTACCATGTCTCACGATAAGCACAAACGCCCTATGACGATCTTCGACTTAGTCGTCGAAGAGAAAAATTCCAAAATCTTCAAGTCGTAATACCAATCCTTAATCCTTAAAATACCCAACATCTCGCCTACCACATGTAAGTACAAGATACAACCAGAGCACCATCACAATACAGACACTGCCAAAACTATCCGAGATAACCACACACACTCACATACACACACACACACGCACACACACACACACACACACACACACACACACACACACACACAAGCATACAATGGGGAGTAAAGGCCAACAGGCTATAAACTCCTCCATACACGTCACCAAGAAGGGGAAAATAATAGGTGAGAGAGAGAGAGAGCCGACAGAACATGCCATCACAACCACCCAATGATGGCGGAATTGTTATTCGCCGAAATATCGTGGGACTTCAACGATCGCATCCGGCTGGACACCCGAGAGGCCTGGAAACAACACATACGGCGGGAAAGCCTCCGACGACATAATAATCAATGATATTTGTGTCCATATCGTTATTCTTCTGTTTAGTAAAACACATAGCCATCAGACTCGTAGAACAGTTACTTACGAATGACGAAATTACACTCCAGGAAATGGAAAAAAGAACACATTGACACCGGTGTGTCAGACCCACCATACTTGCTCCGGACACTGCGAGAGAGCTGTACAATCAATGATCACACGCACGGCACAGCGGACACACCAGGAACCGCGGTGTTGGCCGTCGAATGGCGCTAGCTGCGCAGCATTTGTGCACCGCCTCCGTCAGTGTCAGCCTGTTTGCCGTGGCATACGGAGCTCCATCGCAGTCTTTAACACTGGTAGCATGCCGCGACAGCGTGGACGTGATCCGTATGTGCAGTTGACGGACTTTGAGCGAGGGCGTATAATGGGCATGCGGGAGGCCGGGTGGACGTACCGCCGAATTGCTCAACACGTGGGGCGTGAGGTGTCCACAGTACATCGATGTTGTCGCCAGTGGTCGGCGGAAGGTGCACGTGCCCGTCGACCTGGGACCGGACCGCAGCGACGCACGGATGCACGCCAAGACCGTAGGATCCTACGCAGTGCCGTAGGGGACCGCACCGCCACTTCCCAGCAAATTAGGGACACTGTTGCTCCTGGGGTATTGGCGAGGACCATTCGCAACCGTCTCCATGAAGCTGGGCTACGGTCCCGCACACCGTTAGGCCGTCTTCCGCTCACGCCCCAACATCGTGCAGCCCGCCTCCAGTGGGGTCGCGACAGGCGTGAATGGAGGGACGAATGGAGACGTGTCGTCTTCAGCGATGAGAGTCGCTTCTGCCTTGGTGCCAATGTTGGTTGTATGCGTGTTTGGCGCCGTGCACGTGAGCGCCACAATCAGGACTGCATACGACCGAGGCACACAGGGCCAACACCCGGCATCATGGTGTGGGGAGCGATCTCCTACACTGGCCGTACACCTCTGGTGATCGTCGAGGGGACACTGAATAGTGCACGGTACATCCAAACCGTCATCGAACCCATCGTTCTACCATTCCTAGACCGGCAAGGGAACTTGCTGTTCCAACAGGACAGTGCAGGTCCGCATGTATCCCGTGCCACCCAACGTGCTCTAGAAGGTGTAAGTCAACTACCCTGGCCAGCAAGATCTCCGGATCTGTCCCCCATTGAGCATGTTTGGGACTGAATGAAGCGTCGTCTCACGCGGTCTGCATGTCCAGCACGAACGCTGGTCCAACTGAGGCGCCAGGTGGAAATGTCATGGCAAGCCGTTCCACAGGACTACATCCAGCATCTGTACGATCTTCTCCATGGGAGAATAGCAGCCTGTATTGCTGCGAAAGGTGAATATACACTGTACTAGTGGCGACATTGTGCACGCTCTGTTGCCTGTGTCTATGTGCCTGTGGTTCTGTCAGTATGATCATGAGATGTATCTGACCCCAGGAATGTGTCAATAAAGTTTCCCCTTCCAGGGACAATGAATTCACGGTGTTCTTATTTCAATTTCCAGGAGTGTAGTATACTAGCCCTCCTGTAGGAGACTTTTCCATTCACATGGCTAAATGAAAGGGAAGTACATATCCTGACCAAGCGTGCGATGCTTCGCTTACATCACAGATTTGTCCTACAAGGTTTGTTCTGTGCTCGAGTAGAACTCTCGCACTACTCGGGCCAGAAGGCAAATTTGAAATCGCAACAGCGCAGAACGTCTTGTGAACAAATGTATTTGTTCACTGTCTGAAGTCTGAACTCGCAGAAATATGTGCTAAACTTCTCTGGCAGTTTGTTAAAAGCCCGTTTTAACGAACTTTTTTACCGTTAGTTTCTAAGTCAGTACTTTTACTAAAGTTGACGGACTCTTCTGCCTCAGTTATGAAAGGTTTTATTTCTAATACAGTACAAGCGACTGTTGAATCTTCCACATGTCAGATTCGGACCGTATACAACAGAAATTTATAGAAGAAAGTTAGCCACTTCTTTTTATCAATTAAAACCACACTAAAATAACAGTTTTAACCTCTGGCGAGGTGCTAAGTAGCAAACACCAAGTTACAACGTGACTGTATACGCAAAAGATGCAATGTGATCTTCCAAACGTTCGCAGCTTTTAATCCGATGACCAAATGCATAGATTAACGTAGCATTTCCCCTGTTACATCTTCCGAAACATGAAAATGAGGAACAATCAACTGAGGAAGGAAAGGCTTGAAATTAACACCATGAACGACGCCTTTTCGCGGGAGTACGAGCGAGTATGGAAGAAAGATGGATGGAGAAATTTATCATTGTTTCAAAAGAACCATAATTATGGAGAACACTGATACTTATTCTGGATGACCATCAGTTGTTTGATGGTACGCTATCAGAATGCGAGCCCATTCTGATTAGTAAGTGCAGTACAACGTATTCATTGCACCTTTCCGGGTTGTCGCCATAGATTCACATTACATACAATCGATCTGCAACTACCACAGTCAGTGCCAGTTTCATGATCACAACACGTTTGGTAACGATGTTCAGGTGTTCTATAAAAGTCGACCAGAGGAAGCTATGCCCGCTGAAAACCAAATACGAAGATGCACAACATGTCAATCTACTGTGGTTTCTGAGACCTGTTTGGGGATTAGGAATTATTCTGCTTTCAAAGATTTGTAACGAGTTTCTCAAAATACGAGGATTGCAACTTCAATAGAGGCAAGTATTTATTTACAGCTCGTACAAAATAGATACGTGTTTCAAAGTTTTACTGACCTTAAAAGTAGTCACCAGCTTAGTGTATAACCCGTTGTCAGCGATGTACAAGTCGTAGGATACTCTTAGCAGTGCACGTTGTGTTGACAGTTCGAGTGGTGCGGTGTATTGCCAAATGAATTTGTAGCAAATCTGAAGCCAATGCCGTGAAGTGTTTCCTTCAGTTCAGAAATCGAGTTGAGCTCACGAGAACGTAAGTGAAGGGAGTGCAGCAGATGGTACAGTACTTAGCAGCCCCTTCAGTCAAACAAATCAGTCACAGCTTGCACTGTACGTGCTTCAGCATTGTCCTGCAAAATGATGGTCAGGTCCTGCAGAAAGTCTCATCCAGTAGCAGCTGTTACTGATTTGCTTCACTGATGGGTCTGCTATGTGCTATACCATCTACTGCACTCCCCTGACTTAAGCCCTCGTAAGTTCAACCCGAGATCTAAACTGAAGGAAACACTTCACGACATTCGCTTCAGAACAACTACAAATTCGTCGGACAGTAGACCGCGCCGCTCAAACTGTCAACACAACTGGCACTTCTAAGAGTATCCTACAACTTCCACATCGCTGGCAACGGGCTATACACAATTCTGGTGACTACTTTCAATCACAACCGCTACGGTCGGAGGTTCGAATCCTGCCTCGGGCATGGATGTGTGTGATGTCCGTAGGTTAGTTAGGTTTAAGTAGTTCTACCTTCTAGGTGACTGATGACCTCAGAAGTTAACTCCCATAGTGCACAGAGCAATTTGAACTACTTTGAAGGTCAGTAAAACTTTGAAACATGTATCTATTTTGTACGAGCTGTAAATAAATAGTTGCAACTATTAAAGTTCCAACCCTCGTACATAAATCATATATTTGAGCTACACAACTACTAAAGTGCAGCATAACTGCTAATTAGTCGTTGGTTTAGAGTGAAATATGGGGCTCAACATCTTTTCATCCTCATTTACAATATGGAATTGTAACGGGCTGTTAGAATGAATTATGTGCCTAGAAGCAATGGTATTTATTCTTGTGCTGCGTACAAACCCCGAGCAGGCAATATTTTCTTCGAATTTGACTTGTTGTTCTGATTGTGCACTATTCTGAACAACAGCTTGTAGACATATATCTTGTGTCAATGAAAATATATCTGAAACGTCCTGGTATTGGACTATTGAGCAATGCGTTTGTTTGTTCAGTCTTATAGAATATTCATATGGCAACCAGTTGTCTAAACACTCCAAGTCTAATTGAAGGGTTAATTAAGTTGGAACTGACTTCAGTGTAGGCTCTAGTAACCAATCTAAATTCATCTTGCTTCTGATATTGTATCATTCAGGGTGTAATAAACTGATGTGCCATCGACAGATAGCCTTTGAAGTACGTTGTTGCCGCGACAAGCGGCCGCGTGGTTTAATGCGTCATGTCACGGATTGCGCGGAACCTCCGCCGGAGGTTCGAGTCCCCCCTCGGTCATGGGTATGTGTGTTGTTCTTAGCATAAGCTAGTTTAAGTATTGTGTAAGTGAAGGGACCGATGACCACAACAGTTTGGTCACTTAGGAATTCACACACATTTGAACAAATACTTCGTCAGTTATTAGTGTGTGGCATTCTCAGGCAGACTGACTAGCTGCTGCGAAAAATCCCGCTCCATGGCATCTGTACCTTTCGTTTGTCTGTGCCCGGGCATTTTCGTGACGTTTATGGCGAAGGACACCATGTATACTGTATTTACTCCAATCAAACGCTTAAACTAAAATAATCTAATACTACTTTCTCTTTTTACCACGGAAGGGATGTGTTAGATAACGATGCAGTAATTTCTCTGTCGGAAAAGGGACCTAGATATTTTGAAATTGCAGTTTCAAGACATAAACTGTGTGCCTGTTGTATTTTATGGCTTTACAATTTTAATTTTTTTTTGTAGCACAATCTCACGTATTATTAAAAAACGTAGAACCAACACTCACTATTTTATGAACATCGTTTCCTTATTCAACCATTACAGGTTTCAGCTACTGATGTCCAACTTCACATCGAAACAATCTCTGTGATACAGTGCGTAACTGATTACATGGCGTTAGCAACGTGCAGTGGGTAATTTCTATGGCCTTAAGTCGAGATATGACAAAGAAGATACACCTTTCAGGTAAACCGTAATATAGATTGTCCATAGTTTTTTTTAATCTGCTTAAGGTTACGGCTTTATGTTACGACCGATTTCCTTCCCCTTATTGTCCGCCGGCACTTCTGTTTCGTCTCTAATGACCTCATCGTCTACGCGGAGCGAAATATAACCATCCTAAATATTTTGAGATAATGCAGGACGGAAGTTATGGAGATTAAAGTGTCTTTAATAAAGAAAAAAGTTTGTAACAGACAAGGGAAATTGAAAAGTGTCATTAATAAAGAAATAAACTTGGTAACAGACAAGGGAATTTGAAAACAAATTTTCTACCAAATAAAGTCTATTTTCGAACCTACTTTAGTGCATCGGTCATGATTTACAGAATTACTAAATTCGTCTTTTCTGGTTTTTAAAATACATCTTTAATTTGTTGCCACGTTTTTGAGCTGCATATTTAATCCCATTTCGAAAAACCTACCGATACCTAAACCCAACAGTGCTGATGTAAGCTACATTAAAAATTCAGTAACTGGAAAGTAGGAGGTAGAAGCACTAATCGTACATCTTATTTTCTAAATTACATACGACCTCATTCGACAAATGTAAGATACACCGGCCAACAGTGAAAAGAATGCCAAAAATAATAAGTTACATAACCTAGCCTCATGTCTTCATCTACACTGCCGTAAATACCTTCAGATATGTTCTCTGATCGGTCCAGTGCTTCTCCATTATGAAATGGAATATGAAATGCTGGGTTCTTATTGCTGTAAAACAACAAAACAAATCATAGAATCAAGGACTATGACAAAAATAAATGAATCAAATTACTCATGTTAGTCATCACTTTGTAACGACAGTCCATTGTTTGTTTCCACAATGTTGGGATCTCTTCTATACATATTGCATATCGTGGCGGAAGCCGGAAACTCCTGCTTCAAACTTCCCTTATCACTCCGACCAATGTGGTGTAAAATAATAATAAAGGAAAAACTAATTTGAAAGCAGTTTCTACAGGAAAGTTGTAGAGACTAATAAGCTTCAACATGATCGACCTGGTCGCATACACTAGTGGGGAAGTACGGAGGTGGTGAACAATGGAAAAAAATTGTCACTGGCTGGCTGCGATATACGGCTGCTCGTGGCAGGCTTGATTCTGCCTCGATACCTACCGACAGAATCCCTTTCCAATAAAGACGACAACACCACGTGGTCAATCTTTGAGGAAATCGACATATCTCATTCTGGGAAGGGTACAGACACTGGACTGAGATAAGTCAGTTTCATATAAGACAACATTTGAGGGATAAATCGTAGCGTAAACGAAACAAACGGGGTTACTTTAGCACTGGCGGATGACAGAGGTATAATATAAATTGTTATATCTTCATTCACTATCCTAAAAACAGGTTAGCAAACACGATAGAAAAAATATTTACTTTTTCCCTGTTACTCATTATTGTCTGAGGTGAAGACAAGTTTACTATCTTAATATTTTAATATTATGCTACTTGTAACTGTCAAGTCTGAATGGTTCCATTCAGGAGGCTATTCGTTAAGGGATGTGGGACACTGATGATGAAGATTAAGGTTGAAGAGAGGACGCGATGGTTTTGAGATGCAGAATGCTATATGGACAACTAAATTTGGATGATTTAAGCATGTGACATATCTATGGAAACTTAATGGCATACGCACATTTTACATGAGAATCAGTTACGTGAAATGAAGACCCAGAACGAAGTATATTGACCACACAATGGATGGGACAGAGTGTCATTAATATACGGAATTCAGGGGAAAAAAAGAGAAGAAATCTTCTATAAAACAGTCCTCTCAACGACTTTTTACACAAAAAGAAGTCTCAAATACCTATGAATCGCGAAATTGTAAGTTTATAAACGTTATTACCAATACGTAATTATAGCTTGGCCTAAACGAACGAGTTCTCCATCGTGAGATGTTGATAGTACAGCTAAGAACGCGAACCATTGATTCTTATGGTTTACATGATGTTTCATACAATTGTGTTGAGTGCACAGGTGTCTGAACAGAATTACCGGTTTCGACTATGCAATTGCCATATTCAGAATCTGTCATAGGGGTACAAGGAAAAGTTAAGAACATTACTAACTACAATAATAACAGATTAAAAACAAAGGACAAAACATTTAACATAAACACGACGTACTTCTCATTCTGCCGCACTGCAACAGGTCACAACCATGTAACGATATTATGTTACGCATGCTTCTACTAGATATACAGGGTGATTCAGAATTCCTTTTACACAGTTATATGTGTTCAGGAGGGGACTCAGCAGTTTTTACCAATATAACTATATCCGCAAACACTCCATATGGGAGATAGACGACTCTGAAAGAACGGTCAAAACATTCGCTGCAGGTGCATCAACACCTCGTGTCCGCGTGAACTACAACATATGCTCGAAGTGGCGACCACCAGTTTCGTTGCACGAAGAGTACCTGCGAACCGTGTTCACATACACACGGTCCAAAAATCCTGGAGTGAACTGAATGACCTCCGCTGCAGCCGTTACACATGAAAGGCGACTGTACAGGGCTGTCGTGAACGATACTCTTACTGTAGCTCTACAGGAGAAAATCCAGAGGTGTTACATTGGGCGATCCTGGTGGCCACCGAATCGGTCCACAGCCGCATAAGGGTCACACCCATGCTAAATATGAATGTTACGACGTCTGACAAGACCTTCGTTTGTGATACGCGCTTCATCTGGGGAAATACACTCCTGGAAATGGAAAAAAGAACACATTGACACCGGTGTGTCAGACCCACCATACTTGCTCCGGACACTGCGAGAGGGCTGTACAAGCAATGATCACACGCACGGCACAGCGGACACACCAGGAACCGCGGTGTTGGCCGTCGAATGGCGCTAGCTGCGCAGCATTTGTGCACCGCCGCCGTCAGTGTCAGCCAGTTTACCGTGACATACGGAGCTCCATCGCAGTCTTTAACACTGGTAGCATGCCGCGACAGCGTGGACGTGATCCGTATGTGCAGTTGACGGACTTTGAGCGAGGGCGTATAGTGGGCATGCGGGAGGCCGGGTGGACGTACCGCCGAATTGCTCAACACGTGGGGCGTGAGGTGTCCACAGTACATCGATGTTGTCGCCAGTGGTCGGCGGAAGGTGCACGTGCCCGTCGACCTGGGACCGGACCGCAGCGACGCACGGATGCACGCCAAGACCGTAGGATCCTACGCAGTGCCGTAGGGGACCGCACCGCCACTTCCCAGCAAATTAGGGAAACTGTTGCTCCTGGGGTATTGGCGAGGACCATTCGCAACCGTCTCCATGACGCTGGGCTACGGTCCCGCACACCGTTAGGCCGTCTTCCGCTTACGCCCCAACATCGTGCAGCCCGCCTCCAGTGGTGTCGCGACAGGCGTGAATGGAGGGACGAATGGAGACGTGTCGTCTTCATCGATGAGAGTCGCTTCTGCCTTGGTGCCAATGATGGTCCTATGCGTGTTTGGCGCCGTGCAGGTGAGCGCCACAATCAGGACTGCATACGACCGAGGCACACAGGGCCAACACCCGGCATCATGGTGTGGGGAGCGATCTCCTACACTGGCCGTACACCTTTGGTGATCGTCGAGGGGACACTGAATAGTGCACGGTACATCCAAACCGTCATCGCAAGGGTACTTGCTGTTCCAACAGGACAATGCACGTCCGCATGTATCCCGTGCCACCCAACGTGCTCTAGAAGGTGTAAGTCAACTACCCTGGCCAGCAAGATCTCCGGATCTGTCCCCCATTGAGCATGTTTGGGACTGGATGAAGCGTCGTCTCACACGGTCTGCATGTCCAGCACGAACGCTGGTCCAACTGAGGCGCCAGGTGGTAGTGGCATGGCAAGCCGTTCCACAGGACTACATCCAGCATCTCTACGATCGTCTCCATGGGAGAATAGCAGCCTGCATTGCTGCGAAAGGTGGATATACACTGTACTAGTGCCGACATTGTGCATGCTCTGTTGCCTGTGTCTATGTGCCTGTGGTTCTGTCAGTGTGATCATGTGATGTATCTGACCCCAGGAATGTGTCAATAAAGTTTCCCCTTCCTGGGACAATGAATTCACGGTGTTCTTATTTCAATTTCCAGGAGTGTAATTATATGAGGAAAGTCTGGACCGTTGTCGGAACGCTGCAGGGACTACGCAAAGTAATCAGTCAGTTGCTCGAAAGCAGCTGGGCCCAGTGTCTATAACCTCTTGAGGTACTCTCTGTTCATGGAGAACCCACCTGGCGCTGTTCCGGAATACATCCGCGGCACCTGCGATGTTGCGGGTACACGTCGAGAGGTTCCTCAGCCACGTCAACACTGCAGCCCGCCCGGTCACGACCGCAGTCGGTCATATAAGCCTTGAAGGGGCCGATTATCCGAAGTCGTCGTTCCAGGCGTGCAAAATTGGCATGTAATGGACGGGCACGACTCGGAAATCTTTTGTGGTATAAGGGTTGTGCTAAGGGACCATTTCGTCCACCTTAACTGTAGATGAGAAACATGTCGGTGTACTCATAAAGCATGTATTCAGCCGTTCTGTAACGCACCTTCTTTTTTCGAACACTCATTGGCAACTGATGTTCATGCGCTCCATTGCGCTAAAAATACTGTGTGTCAGTTTAGTGTCGATCAGAAAAGGTAAAGAGCGAAACGTCTGAGTACGTTCAGTTCTGCTCAGATGTTTGAAAATCAAATAATGTAAGAGGTTTATCAGCACAGTAATTCATTCCATATGAAACGCCCCCCTTACAAAAATTAATGAATTACTGTGCTGATAAACCTCTTACATTATTTGATTTTCAAACAGCTTAGCAGAACTGGACGTACTCAGACATTTCGCTCTTTACTTATTCTGATCATCAATAAACTGAAACACAATAATTTTAGCGCAACGCAATCTGACTTTCAATGATCCCTACAAAAGAATGGCCCTGACTAACATTAACCTATACGTTTCACAAATCACTTACAAAAATCTTCGTTACTCGAACTACTGCAATACAGCGAGCTCCAATACTGCCAGCTAAATAAAGGATTCAAACTACTGAAGGCACTAACTACTGATTTGCATAGTTAGCAAATGAAAGATTTTGATAGAGAACAAATAATTTATTTACCTTAATGGTGATATATATATATATATATATATATATATATATATATATATATATATATATATATATATATCAGCCCATGATATCCAGTACTACAAATTTACTCTTTCTGATGGACACGCGTCCAGATCGTCCGCTCTCAAAACTCCGCCTTCTCTCTCCCCACATCCACCACTGCTGGCGGCTCACTTCCAACTGCGCAACGCGCTGTTCACATCCAACGCCCAACACTACAATAGCGAATATTCCAACACTGCAAACCAACCACAGCCTTCATGCAGCACAGTCAGCGATTTTCATATAGAGCGCTACGTGGCGTTACCAACATAAAAACCTAAAGAGCCTACAACACCTGTGGCTGTAGAATAGGAATTCTGATCCACTCTCTTTATAGGATGCAAATGTATAGCAGAGATTGTCGATGCATGCATAACTTAACGGATAATTATACAAAATATGTAAAAGAAACTTGATTTAAATGTGTAGTTCCTTAAATTGTGACGATAACGTTTGGTTTGTGGGGTGCTCAGCTGCACTGCCATCAGCGACCGCACTAAGTCCCATTTGTTACACAGTCCATTGTCTTTTACAGTCCAATCTAGTCACGCTCACAAATGATGACGATGATGAAATGATGAGGGCAACACAAACATCCAATCCGCGGGCAGAGAAAGTCCCCAATACGGGCGGGAATCGAACCTGGGACCCTGTTATCCAGAGGCAGCAACGCTAGCCCCTGCACCACGCCCTGCAGACATAGTTCCTTAAAGTTTTCTCAGTTGCGTTCGAATAAACTTACAGTAGCGTACGTTTTGACATTCTTTCAAAGCCGTGTATCTCCCAAATGGCGCGTTTGCGAACATACATATACTGGCAAAAAATGATGAGTCCCCTCTAGAACACATATAACTGTGTAAAACCATTTGGAAAGCCTGTTTGCCTTGGCAGTTTAAAGCTGACCTGAATATATAAAAAAGTTAAAAACTAAAAACAGACCACAAAAGTGATCTTAAAACGGATTTTTTTTAGTACCAGAATCTACCCTACGTACCTTGAAAACAGCGCACGAAGAGGGGAGCACTGGAACGAAATGAAATTTGTAAGACATAACGATTAAGTACCCATGCTCTAGGGGTGGACTCTTGGACTAGTAATCAAAATGTTCTCAGTCGCTGAATCGAAACCCGCCACTGCTTAAATTTCGATTAATAATCATCATTGGTGGCTGAAGACTTCCGCCATACGCAGTTACCCTCATTCTGCCAACAGTCTTGTCAAAGAGGATGGAAGAGCGGACAGAGGTTCGGGGTAAGCTCTTGTCTTTGCGGTGCGAAACTGCCCCTAAAGGCGGAAGAACCGTCGATGATCAAAAGCTTGAGGATGCTGAAGGCAATGGGAACCATCTATGAAAGACACATAACGTGTATCCACAGGACACGTGACCTACAACTGAATAAGTGTAATGATGATCTATCCACTGACAAATTATTCCGGAATAGTCTCTCATTCGGATCTCCGTGAGGGGCTGCCAAGAGGGAGGTGACCATGAGAAAAGGATTTAATAACCAACAAAAGGAAAACGTTCTATGAGTCGAGACGTGGAATGTCAGAAAATTGAACGTGGTACGGAAGTTAGGAAATTTGAAAAGGGACATGCAAACGCTCAACCTAGATATAGCAGGAATCAGTGAAAGGAAATGGAAAGAAGACAAGGACTTCTGGTCAGATGAGTATAGGGTAATATCAACAGCAGCAGAAAATGATATAACGTGAGTAGAATTCGTTACAAATAGGAAGGTAGAGCAGAGAGTGTGTTACTGTGAACATTTCAGTGATAGGATTGTTCTTATTAGAATCCACAGCAAACCAACACCGATAACGTATACATGCAGATGTGGCAAGGTGAAGATGAAGAGGTAGAGAAAGTACATGAGGATACTGAAAGGGTAATACAGTATGTAAAGGGAGATGAAAATCTAATAGTCACGAGGGACTGGAATGCGGTTGTACTGGAAGCAGTAGAAGAAAAAGCTAGAAGAGAATATAGGCTTGCAATAAGGAATGAGAGAGGAGAAAGATTAATTGAGTTCTGTAATTTAGCTAGCAATAGCGAATACTCTGTTGAAGAATCACATGAGGAGGATGCGTACTTGGAAAAGACCGGGTGATCCGGGAAAATTTCAGTTAGATAACATCATGGTCAGACAGAGATTTAGAAATCAGATACTGGATTGTAAGGCGTACCCACGAGCGGATCACAATGCAGGAGTGATGAAGAGTACGCTAAAGTTTAAGAGATTAGTCAGGGAGATCAATTTGAAAAGAAATGGGGAGCCGAAGTACTAGAGAATGACGAGATACGCTTGAAGTTCTCCAAGCTATAGAAACAGCAATAAGGAATAGCTCAGTAGGCAGTAAAGTTGAAGAGGATTGGACATCTCTAAAAAAAGCAATCACAGAAGTAGGAAAGAAGGTAACTTCGAAGAAACCATGGGATACAGAAGTAATATTTCAATTGATCGATGAAAGGAGAAAGTACAAAAATATTAAGGGAAATGCAGGAATACAGTGACACAAGTCGCTGACAAATGAAGTAAAAAGAAAGTGTTGTGAAGCTAAGACGAAATGGCTACATGAAGAAAGTGAAGAAACAGGAAAAGAAATTACTGTCGGAAGGACTGACTCAGCATATAAATAACTCAAAACACCCTTCGGTGAATTTAGAAGCAAGGGTGGTAACATTAAGAGTGCGATGAGAATGTCTCCGTTAAATGCAGAGGAAAGAGCGGATAAGTGAAAAAAGTACATTGAAGGTGTCTACGTGGGAGAACATTTGTCTGATGTGATAGATGAAGAAACAGGAGTCAACGTAGAAGAGATAGGGGCTCCAGTATAAGAATCAAAATCTAGGAATTTCTAAAATCATATGGGAAGTACAAACCTACTATTCAATTTGGTGTGTAGAGTGTATAAATCTGACAATCTACCATATGATTTCCGGAAAAATATCATCCACACGATTCCGAAGACTGCAAGGGCTAACAAGTGAGAGAATTATCGCACAATCAGCTTACCAGCTCATGCATCCCAGCTGCTGACAAGTATAATATACTGACGAATGGAAAAGAAAATTGGAGATGTGGTACATGACGATTAGTTTGACTTTAGGGAAGGTAAGGGTATCAGACAGACAATTTGTCTAATGGTTTCAAAACAATTGACTATTGAGCTTTAAATTCGGACGTACCTTTCATTTCCTTACAGCTTGGTTGAGAAACTCGCAGCCGAATTCTGCCCGCGATTGGTTTCATTCCTGCCTGCAGAAGAAACTCGCGGGCGGGCGGTAGGGAGGAGTGCTTAGCATTGCTTTCTGCCTGGGACGCGCTTTCGTCATGGGTTTCAGCGGCTTCAGTTAATTCGGCAGTGCTGCTAATATACAATTGCTGCCTGGCATCTGCAGTGGCAGAAATGCCACGCGGAAGTTAATGACTCCTCAATCGGTCAATAATCCTGGTTGGTTGATTTGGGGGAATGGACCAAATAGCGAGGTCATCGGCTCCATCGGATTAGGGAAGGAACTAGGCCATATCTGTCCAAAGGAACCATCCTGGCATTTGCCTGAAGCGATGTAGGGAATCACAGAAAACCTAAATCAGGATGGCCGGACGTTGGAATGAACCGTCGTGTTCGCGAATGCGAGTCCAGTGTGCTAACCACTGCGCCGCCTCACTCTGTCAATAGTACTATCAACAGGTCAATATAGCGATCGTAAGAGAGCGAATATTGGCAGACTGTCAATACTACAATACGGACGAACAATATTTTGGGCGATAAAAGTATTCTCATTATTACGTACCGATGAGAATTAAGCGTGTGGTGATGAGTATATTATCAATTTGAAAATTCGCCTTTCCGTTATTCTCGTGTTTTCCAGTTTGGTACCGAGCGAGGTAGCGCAGTGGTTAGCACACTGGACTCGCATTCGGGAGGACGACGGTTCAATCCCGTCTCCGGCCATCCTGATTTAGGTTTTCCGTGATTTCCCTAAATCCCTTCAGGCAAATGCCGGGATGGTTCCTTTGAAAGGGCGCGGCCGATTCCCTTCCCAATCCTTCCCGACCCCGAGCTTGCGCTCCGTCTCTAATGACCTCGTTGTCGACGGGACGTTAAACACTAACCACCACCACCACCAGTTTGGTTTCTGTATAATACAGCCGATATGTGCTAAGTTAAAGAGACTTAGACTTTTAAGGGGGGTTGGACGTCAGACGGGCCGACGTGGAGCAGAAGGGGCACCACAGGACGTTTTAATTTCCACTGTCTATAATTTTAAAAATAAATTCATACAACTTTGTCAGCATTACGAGGAAGGATTCAGGATTCATACTCACAGCAGTGGAAGCTCAAAAATGTAACAAAACTCATTTTTACATGTTAAATTTCATCATTTTTTCACCTACTACTGGCTGCATTTGTTACTATAGGTAGACTTTTCTTCCTAAGTAAGAGAGATTCTTCGATGACTTTTGCACAGCATACAGACCATAGTTGCAGGTGTATGAAATACTACAAGCTATTTAATTTATGAAAAAATGAATGAACTGTTCCATTTTAAACTCCATGTTTAGAAAAATTCAAGTTTTAGAGTTAATTATCCAAATTTTTTCCACAGTTTTTTAATAGATTTGGAAAATTCTAGAGTTAAATACACCTGTAACTACTATTTGTATGCTACGAAAAAATCAACGAAGAATCTCTCTTAGTTAGGAAGAAAAGTGTACCTATAAAAGCAAATGCAGCCAGTAATAAGTGAAAAATGATGAAATCTCACATCTAAAAAAAAAGTTATTTTGCTACGTTTTTGAACTTCCACTGCGATGAGTGTGAGTCCTCAATCCTTCCTGGTCATGGTGACAAAGTTATATGAACTTATTTGTAAAACTATAGACCGTAGAAATTAAAATGTCCTGTGGTGACTCTCCTGCTCCAAGACGGCCCGTTTGACGTCCTACCCCCCTTAAGCTTTTTGTGGAGAAAGAATTGATAGTTTATTTAGTGTTACAGGAAATACCTGTGCCTATGCAGTTACCCATCAAAAGTATTTCTTAACATATACTTAAGAAACACTTGCTAATAATATATCTGGAGAATTACACAGAAAATTTCAGCCACTCCAATGACCAACATGCCGCCAGAAATCTATTAACATTAGTAAATAACACCGGTCCGTCGCGGACGTATTAGGGGAATGCACCTATTGAAAATTAAAGTAAATTATGATGAATTATCTATTGTACTTTTTTTCCAAGATGACTTTTAAAAATGCCTGGTATCTCGCCTTCAGATGTTTGCACTTATTTACGTATTGTGAATGTTGTTCCTTTACTAACGATGTTGTAGACTTTGGCACCAGAAGTTTTTAAGGCAGCTGTTGTAAAATGTTGCAGGCGTAAATTAATGTAAATTCTGAAATGAGAATGAACATAAAATGAATGTATTCTCAAAACGCTTGTTTTGGAGCGTAATTTGTTGGCGCGGAGACTCGGGAAGTGGATGCTGTTCATGTCAGTGCGTTTCCCCATAAATATTAGCGTCACAGATGTTACAGTTTTGGCCTTATGCGCTAGGAGCTCTGCTCTCGTGTCACTATGCGGCCTCGCTTAGTGAATCAGACTCGCGAGTCACCAACGGTTGCGCACGCTTTCCTTAGATCATAAGCCAACGTGAAATTCTTTTCAGTTTCTGAGAGAACGGTTTTGAAGTGGCTTTCTACATTCCCTTTCTTCCCAACTGGTAGAATTGCATATCACAGTAAGTAGACACATTTGTCCTTTACTTGGGTTAAGAACTAAAGAATGAATGTGAAAAAATTTTTCCTTTTTGTTTGAACATACTGCAACTAGAACGAACCTAACTTTAGTATCAATGCCCAAATCAAACTGTCAACGACAGCAAATATCTGATATACACACGAAAAACGTCGCAACCTCTTGAGTATACAATTAACTGTGAGGCTAACAATGTAGTATTCTTGACTGACAATGGCGGTTGCGTGGGAGAAATGAACATTTGTTGTCGTGAATGTGATCTGGGTTCAGTACAACAATACTGGTTACACAACCTGAGAATTCCAGAATGAGATTTTCATTCTGCAGCGGTGTGTGCGCTGATATGAAACTTCCTGGCAGATACAAACTCTGTGCCGGACCGAGACTCGAACTCGGGATGAGATACTGGCAGAGGTGAAGCTGTGAGGACTTAGCGTGAGTCGTGCTTGGGTAGCTCAGTTGGTGGAGCACTAGCCCGCGAAAGGCAAAGGTCCCGAGTTCGAGTCTCAGTCTGGCACACAGTTTTAATCTGCCAGGAAGTTTCAACCTAAGAATTATCGCGATCTACTGAAAATGACCCCAGGAGCTATTACAAAATCGTGATCACCTGCTTGGCGATCACTATATTAGTCCATCTCTCCCCTTCCCCACCTCTTCCTTCATCTTCGTGTCTATCTCCTACTCTCGAGTCTGTCCCTCTCCTCCTCTCTCCTATCTCTGCCCCCCTCCCCCCCCCCCGCGTGATCCCTCCTCCCCCACCTGTCCCACAAGACTCGCTGACGATTTCCTGCTGCCCATTTCTTTCTATATCTACTCTTCCCCTCTAACTGTCGTATCTACGCCTTCCCGTCTCTAAGTCCTCCTCGCAAATAGATTTACAGGAGCTAGGTGTTCCACAAACGATTTACAGACGTCTTGCGGATTCTAATTTGTAATCCAAGCGCCTTTGACGTGTACTGCCCTTAACACCGAGACATCGGCGACTTCGACCACAGCGGTGCCAAGCTAGAAAGACGTGGATCGCCACAGATTGGGAAAACGTGGTGCTTACTGATGAATCGCTATTCATTTTGAGGACCGTTGATAACCACTTATATGTGCGGAGGCAGTATGATTAACGGTACAGCTCTACCCACGCTGTCGTGCGTCACACCACCCACACAGACTCTTAATGGTCTCGTGGGCAGGGTGGGGGAGGGGCGGGGATAACCTACGATAGCTGGCCCCCTCTGATTGTGGTACGTGGAGCCCCATCATGCCAGCGTTGCGTTGATGGCATTTATCTGCCCTACATGAACTTTCAAAGGAACTCTTCCAGAAAGATAATGCTCGTCCATGTACAGCTTCATTTTCTCAAGACCCCCTAAGTCATGTTCCGACACTTCCAAGGCCGACTTGCTCCCCGAATTTGTCGCTTGTAGAGCATGTGTGGGACCACCTGAAACCGCAGATGCCGCTGTGATGATTTGGTGACTGTTCAAGATTTGTGGGCCACTCTACCTCTGGGCAACATCAGACGTATTATCAACTCTATGCTAGACCGTGTTACAGCAGTTATTGCAGGAAAAAATGATCAAACATGTTACTGATTTTGAACTGTATTTATGTACTTGTACCCAGTGATTCTGGGTTCAAGTGACTCTCTTCTGTAGTTTTGAGTTATCAGTCTTCTGACTGGTTCGATGTGGCCACCTCGAATTCCTCCCCCGTGACAACCTCATCTCCTTAGAGTAGCACTTGGATCCAGGGTTCCCATGCACTTGCTGGATCTACACCGGTCACTGTCTTCCTCTACAGTTCTTTGCCTGTACAGCTACCTCTATTAACATGGATGTCATTCCATGATGTCTTAGCAGGTGACGTATCATACTGTCCCTTCTCCTTATCAGTGTTTTCCAAACCTACCACACGTTCAGGTACCACTGCGCGAGTGTGATCCGCAAGGAGAAAAGGTTCTACGTTACCAGCAATCTCATTGGCTGCGTGACATATTAATACGCGGATCGGCGGAAGCAGAATTTGGTCCGTCCCTAAGACAGCGCCATCTCGTAGTGCGGAGACGGACGAGCGCTGCGCCTGCGCTGTTGTGCTTAGCGGGGCGCGCTCTAGTGGGAAAGTTGTGTACGCGCTGACTACGCGGAACTATGCACACACATCCCTCCCTTCCAGGGGAAGAAAACAAAACTTTTGACGTTTGCTTGAAAAGCCTTTTTTTCTGCTTTCTTGCTTTCCGGTGTGCGTATGTCTGTGGATGCACACATGTTGCTGCCCGTGGCATTCGCCCGCGGTCCGCAAGGAAAACCCACTCAAAACCTACGGAACAGGCAAACGGAGAAGCCAAAATTTTGTTACATAATTGCATGTCAACATCGGTACATTGGTCATAGCTGAAATCTAATTCTCCTTTGACGTCTATCTTCTCTGGGGATGTCAGCTGTGGACGGCTGGTGTAGTCAGCTGCCCGTGAATGCTGCGTCGGCGTCGGCGGCGGTGGCTGTGTTGGCTGCAGCGTCGGCGGCGTCGGCTGCCGGTGACGGCGTCTGGAATCCTGCGAGCTGCTCGGGGTTGACATCTGCTTCTGAGTCTGCAAAATGAAATAGCCTAGGAGTTCTGCCTACATGTGACAGCTGTCTTCGTTTCAAAAAAGACGGAAATAATGAGAAGCAGCAGAAACAAGAACAGCGAGAAACTTAACATCAGGATTTATGGTCACGAGGTAGATGAAGTTAAGGAATTCTGCTGTCTAGCTGGCACAATAACCAATGAAGGACGCATCAAGGAGGACATCAAAAGTAGACCAGCACTGGCAAAAAGGGCATTCCTGGCCAAGAGAAGTCTACTACCATCAAACACAGGCCTTAATTTGAGGATAAAAATTCTGACAACGTACCCTACTGGCCATTAAAATTGCTACACCACGAATATGACGTGCTAAAGACGCGAAATATAACCGACAGGAAGAAGATGCTGTGATATGCAAATGATTCGCTTTTCAGAGCATTCACACAAGGTTGGCGCCGGTGGCGACACCTACAACATGCTGACATGTTGACCGATTTCTCATACACAAACACCGGTTGATCGGCGTTGACTGGTGAAACGTTGTTGTGATGCCTCGTGTAAGGAGGAGAAATGCGTATCATCACGTTTCCGATTTTGATAAAGGTCAGATTATAGCCTATCGCGATTGCGGTTTATCGTATCGCGACATTGCTGCTCGCGTTGGTCGAGATCCAATGACTGTTAGCAGAATATGGAATCGGTGGGTTCAGGAGAGTAATACGGAGTGCCGTACTGGTTCCCAACGGCCTCGTATCACTAGCAGTCGAGATGGCAGGCATCTTATCCGCATGGCTGTAACGGATCGTGCAGCCACGTCTCAATCCCTGAATCAACAGATGGGAGCGTTTTCAAGACAACAACCATCTGCACGAAGAGTTCGACGACGTTTGCTGCAGCATGGACTATCAGCTCGTACACCATGGCTGCGGTTACCCTTGACGGTGCATCACAGACGGGAGTGCCTGCGATGGTATACTCAACGACGAACCTGGGTACACGAACAGCAAAACGTCATTTTTTCCATTGATTCCAGGTTCTGTCTACAGCATCATGATGGTCGCATTCGTGTTTGGCGACATCACGGTGAACGCACAATGGAAGCGTGTATTCGTTATCGCCATATTGGCGTATGACCCAGCGTGATGGTATGGGGTGCCATTGGTTACACGTCTCGGTCACCTCTTGTTCGCATTGATGGCACTTTGAACAGTGGACGTTACATTTCGGACGTGTTGCAAACCGAATTCGTTCCCTGCGAAGCCTTACATTGCTGCAGGGTAATGCGCGAACGCATGTTGCAGTTCCTGTACGGGCCTTTATGGATAAGGAAAAGTTTCTACTGCTACCCTGGCCAACACATTCTCTATATCTCTCACCAATTGAAAACGTTTGCTCAATGGTGGCTAGCAACTGTCTCGTCACAGTACGCCAGTCACTACTCTTAATGAACTGTGGTATAGTGTTGAAACTGCATGGGTAGCTGTACCTGTACACGCCATCCAAGCTGTGTTTGACTCAATGCCCAGGCGTATCTATGCCGTTATTACAGCCAGAGGTGGTTGTTCTGGGTACTGTTATCTCAGGATCTATGCACCGAAATTGCATGAAAATGCAATCACATGTCAGTTCTAGTATGATATATTTGTCCAATGAATACACGTTTAACATCTGCATTTCTTCTTCGTGTAGCAATTTTAGTGGCCAGTAGTGTATGTATCCCATGGCTTGCTGTTGAAGATAATGTAAGTAACCGTCACCCTCCTGCGGAGCAAGGGCGGTTTATGTCTGTATCATGTGCCTCACCGAGCGGTAGCCATTTCATTGGCTCTCACAAGACGATGTGGCGCCGAAGTCCTACGTGTCTTACCAGCCAATCGCTCGTGACCCTTACACCCACACTCTCTCTCAGCACCTCTCCAACTTTCAGAAGTCCCACTACCCTTCTTTTACTTCCGCCACTTTTCCCTTGAACTGATCTACGTCTGTACTTTCGTACTGCTGGCGCAATTGGCATCCACAAAGGCGATCAATGGTTTCCTTCAGCAGCACAGGTCACTAAATGTGGTTGAGAGAAAGTTTATCCTCGTCGACTGGCATGCCATTTGGCGATCATTGTGTTCTCCTTATCTTGACAGTCTGCGTGGTACCTTACAGTCAAAGGGAAGCAAGTAGTCTGGTGACGTCTTCACACGATTCACCCCACAGACACCCGTTGTGTGTCGACTGTGATGTTGTAGACACAGAGGAGCACCGTCTGGTTTGCAGATCGGAACGAGGACTCTGTTTCTTGGTGCGACAGATGTTGTCCCTAATTACCTATACACCTGCTCATCAGATACCTACTCATTTGCTCCACTTTCTAGACGTGGGATGCTTGTGACAAGCGAAGACGGACTCAGTGACGTGTACTTGTGGACACGCTGCACAGTACTTGTTTGCTGATGGCGGGAAAAGTTTCCTTGTCTTTTGGCAGTTCCTTAATGACCGCTATTGTGCAGTTCTCCACAATCCAAAATACAGACAATTTTTCTCCGGTTTCCTCTGCGGTGTCTTCCTTAACCCACCCCAGAGCTGGGGTGTCCTTGTCATGAAGAGTTGATCCCTGCCTCTTCCACACTTATAACCAATATATTCACTAGTCATAGGAATGTTCTTCTCGGAAGAACTATACACTGATAGCCTCAACTAGTCTGACGTGTTGCCGGTTTCCTGATGTTCTAAAAGCACTCCGTCTTCAGGCCTCGAGTGGCCTACCGGGACTATCCGACCGCCATGTCATCCTCAGGGGAGGATGCGTATAGGAGGGGCGTGGGGTCAGCACACCGCTTTCCCGTCGTTATGATGGTATTCTTGACCTAAGCCGCAACTCTTCGGTCGAGTAGCTCCTCAGTTGGCATCGCGAGGCTGAGTGCACCCCGAATAATGGCAACAGCGCATGGCGGCCCGGATGGTCACCCATCCAAGTGCCGACAACGCCGGCAGCGCTTAACTTCGGTGATCTCACAGGAATCGGTGTACCAACTGCGGCAAGGCCGTGGCCTTTCTGAAATTCTGAGTGGTATAATTGTAAACAAATGCAAACAGGCTTTGGAAAGCACCATAGTACAGTAACTGCATTAATCAAAGTAACTGATGACATTAAACATGCTATGGACAGACGTGAAGCTACTATCCTAACACTGCTTGACTTTAGCAAGGCTTTTGACACAGTTGACTTCGATATATTACTAATTAAAATGAAACAGCTGAATTTCTCAATCAGCTCAATACACTGGTTCGACAGCTACCTCAAAAACAGAAGTCAACAAGTCGTTTGTGGGTCGGAAAAGTCATCATGGAAAAGCGTGCACTCTGGAGTTCCCCAAGGCTCCGTCCTTGGTCCACTACTCTTCTCACTGTACATTAATGATATTTCTTCAGTGATTCACTCCTGCAGCTACCATCTATATGCTGACGACATCCAACTGTACATAAGTGCAAGCCCCAAAAACATTGCTGGCGCAGTAGCGAGTATGAACGCAGATCTTTGCTCTGTTTCTCGATGGGCACAGAACCTAGGTCTGAAACTAAACCCCAAGAAATCCCAGGTCACACTTATATCTCATCCAAAGTTAATCAGCCGGTACTTTCGCGAAACAGTCCCTAAAATACTCCTCAATGGTACCCAGCTACCATATCAAAAAACAGTAAAAGACCTTGGAATAATCTTGGATGAACACCTAAACTGGGAAGAACAAACAGTCTCAGCTTGCCGGAAAGCGCTCTCCTCCCTACATGCAATTCAAAAATTTAGAAAAATATTTCCAACCCATGTTAAACAAAAATTAGTCCAAACACTAGTCTTACCTAATCTTTACTACTGCGATGTAGTTCAACACGGCACAAATAGTGAAAATTCTAGATGCCTCGAGCTAGTGATGAATGCTTGCGTTAGATACGTGTGCAATATTCGGTTGTATGATCATATCAGTCCTTCATACTCCCAGCTAGGTTGGATACGTCCACATAAAGCACGCGATCTCCACACGATGTGCTTACTTCATCGATTTCTTAGCCACTGGTGCCCCCAATACTTATCTTCTCACATTCAACACTTATCATCATTCCACAATCGCAATACCAGATCGGATACGTCTATCATCTTGGCTGTACCTTTACATAACACAAAATCTTTCTCCGTGTCATTCTCCATCTCAGCCATACGACTATGGAACGCACTCCCCTGTGATCTGCGTCTTATCCAGAACTACTGAACATTCAAGAGGGAACTCAAAACTTACATATTAGGGACGGTATAGCCACCATTGTTGTGCCCCTCCCATCTCTTTCTTTCTCCTCTCCATCACAGCTTCGAATTTTACCCTTCTTTTTCTCTTCCTCTAACCTATCTACCTCTTATATATCTCTTTCACCCCATTCTATCGTCTTATGTCTCTGGTCGATGAGAATAACTCACAAGCTGCAAGAATATAACGAGAAAATTCCCAACTAACAATGGGACTGACATTCACAAAAGAAAAGTATGTTTACTTTCATATACATAGTCACTATCATTAATATTATTATTGTTATCATTATTATTATCATTATTATTCTTGATTGTTATAATTATTTTTATTGTTATAATTATCATTGTACTACTGTTATAATCTCAATTTTTTGTTTAACATCAATACTGCATAATACGTTAAATGTCCTTAATGTTATTTAGAAACTGTAACTCGTTCAATCTGAGTATGCCTGGTTAGGTGTAAGAGAGGGCCTGAAGGCCCTAATCTTGCCAGGTAAAATAAATGCATAAATAAATAAATAAAATAAATAAATGTCGTGTGACTAGGGCCTCCCGTCAGGTAGACCGTTCGCCAGGTGCAAGTCTTTCGATTTCACTCCCCTTCGGCGACTTGCGCGTCTATGGAGGTGAAATGATGATGATTAGGAGAACACAACACCTAGTCATTGAGGGAAGAGAAAATCTCGAACCCAGCCGGAGAATCGAACCCGGGCCCTTAGGCGTTCACCACTCAGTTACCGGGGGCGGACGGAGGCATTAATGACAAAAATATATAATGCGGCACCACAGTCATAATATATTTCTTTGAAGTCAGTACAGCCATTAGACTGTTATTTATTCACTGTGTTACAGTTACACTTACACAATCATGATTTCGGCTTCAAAGTGCCTGTAAATAAATAACAGACTAATGGAGGTACTGACTTGAAAGATAAATAAATAAACAAAAATAAAAATAAATAAATAAACGATGTTCGCTGTAGCTCTTTTCCCCGTTCCCTACGCTTTCCTTATTCCTTGGTTCGTGGAGAGTGGAAACTGGACACTGTGGCCTGGCCTCGGTTTGCGACAGCTGCTCACTTTCCCCCCACTCCTCCCTTTGGGCGCAGAGAAGGTTCCCTTAAAAAAATAGTTAGCATTCGAGCTAGGTAAGACGAAAGTGTGTGAGGCTTCCACTCACACTCAATCACAAAAAAAGGCAAAGTTCCTGAGTTCAAGTCTCGGTTCGAAACATAGTTTTAATATGTTGGGAATTTCATGTAGCCCAAAGGAATCCCCGCCGTTTTACCTTACGTACAGCGCCTAGCGTCGACACAAAGAGCCGGTTTGTTTCCTCTTACAAGCTAAATGATTTCTGTGTCCACAACAGAGAGCGTCCAAAATTAGTCTAGTGCGATAATTGTTTTCAAAAAATGGTTCTGAGCACTATAGGACTTAACTTCTGAGGTCATTAGTAACCTAGAACTTAGAACTACTTAAACCTAACTAACCTAAGGACATTACACACATCCATGTCCGAGGCAGGATTCGAACCGGCGACCGTAACTGTCGTGCGTTTCCAGACTATATCGCCTAGAACCGCTCGGCCAACCCAGCCGGCAATTACAGACATTTCTTTTTTTTTTTTTTTTTCGCCACCAGTCATATTTCATGTATGGCATATGAAAGGTAAAACAACGAAAAAGAAAACCACATTTATTTGCACGAAGTTTTTTATGTCTGTGCGACAAATACCGCACTGCAACAGGTGATGTTGAGTCCACATCCAACGAGTAATTCTTCATTACTCTTGTGGTCTGGCACATTGTGACTTACTTTATTACTGATTCTGAAGAACGTCATTCGCATCATTATTTATCGAGGTTTGGCTTGGGCTTTTCCATGCCTTCCCTCGTAACTGAAAATTTAATTGCAAATAGTAAATAGCCAAATAACATATGAAATTCACTACAACTTCATGAAAATGTGTGTGGTTTTTTTCCCAATATATTATCTCTCAAATGTCATATAAATTAAATAAAGTGACCAGCAATGATAAAAATGTAGATTAAAAAAATATGTGTTTGCGTAATTCGATCCATCGTCTCCACCACAATCCTCTTGCTAACCACATGACCACAATGACTTTTCGACAGGAGTTTCTTCGCACATACACATCAGTTACATAACTGACGCGTAAAACTTCTCTTGCGATTTTATCGGAATTGCAAGAGTAGTGCATCTTATTACTCGTACATTATGCTGCTTTATTGGCCTACTTAAGGTATACAATGTTTGAAGTAAATCGGTGATCCCAATGTCGTGGCCTTCCCTTGTCAGTAGCGAGCCACGACAATATCCGAACGATTGCCAGGAGGTGGCATCAAGGCAGGTGACTACACTGGTGGAAATTATTAAAGACACATGGTTAATTGCGGAATAAACATATTTATTTACACTTACGCCATTGCACGAATTTTTACCGTACAGTTTACGTTGAAAGAAATATACATTTGGGTTTTGTATTGCGTCAGTTGTTTTAGTTTACTTTGGAATCGCACGGTACTATTTCACTTTCATGCTACACCGTGCGTCTCAATGTTCTGCCAAAAGATTACATTTTCTCGATGAATCTGGCTTCCATGTAATTCCGGTCACCGTGTAGAACTTTGTGGAGCAGGCATGCTGTGCCACTCCCCAGCCACCTTCTGCGAAGCGTTTCTTCCGCAGCAGCAAACTGCTGAGGCTTCCGAACTGACGACTTATACCAAACTGTCAAATGACATCTGAACACGTATTTTCACTGTCAACCATCTGTTTCCAGATGTTTATTTCATAAGTTCATTTACAATTCGGTCTATTAATATGACGCTGATACATTCCCTATGAGAAAATCAGGCAAGAGCGCCCGGCCGGATTGGCCCAGCGGTTCTAGGCGCTCCAGTTTGGAACCGCGTGACCACTACTGGTAGCAGGTTAGAATCCTGCCTCCGGCATGGATCTGCGTGATGTTCTTAGGTTAGTTAGGTTTAAGTAGTTCTAAGTTCTAGGCGACTGATGACCACAGCAGTTAAGTCCCATAGTTCAAAAATGGCTCTGAGCCTAAGGACATCACACACATCCATGCCCGAGGCAGGATTCGAACCTGCGACCGTAGCGGTCGCGCAATTACAGACTGTAGCGCCTAGAACCGCTCGGCCACACCGGCTGGCTAAGTCCCACAGTGCTCATAGTCATTTGAACAAGACAAGAGCGCCGTCGATCTAAAAGTAATACCAAAGTTATCTTACATTACGATCAAAAAGTATCATTTGTTTTTCTTCGAAGAAGTTCCATAATTCTATGCGCGTCTTCTGGTCCATGGACTGCACACCAGACGCCCGGGAAGTAGTCAGCGTTCTTCTGGCTTCCACACCTTTCCTCGTACACCCTCTCTGTAGGAACAGATACGGCACCACAATAGGTCTGGCGATATTTGATTACCGCTACATTACATAAACATCGGGAACATATTTAGCTCAAGCGAAAATTCTTCATATAGCGGAACACGACTTCACCAACGATGTCCAGTTAAACTTCATATATCTGCACTCAAGCTAAATTTGTCGCTTTATCATTTTCTTTTATAATGTACAATTTAGTCATATTTCACGACACGTAGTTGCCTTCTTATTAAATTTCCATTTGACGCCCATTTTATGACTTATTGCATTATTACAGATGGTTTTATATTTTCTTATTTCCACATTTCCAGGTTGTCTTTTTGTACCCACTATGTATAACTATTGTATTATTTTTTTACACAATTAATAAGTATTACTAAAAAACTCCAACGTTTAGATTCAGTTGAATTATCTATATTACATATTAGGTGATTATTACCGTCATGGGCAAAAAAAATTTTCACTTTTATTCCTTTGGGACAAGCTTCCTATTTCCGTTTATTTGCGTATAGCATCTTAATATTTGAGAACAATAACGTTAATTTGTCCTATTTAGCGTTTCAAAATCAACATAGTTCATCTCTAAATTTCCAGTGGTAACTGGAGGTACATAATTCTCGTTAATTATCTTTTCTATTTATTTACGATTTCCCGTTCTTTAGTGTCGTCACCAGCCACCTTAACCCCTATTTAATTCTTTTTTATTGCATCATAGATGAACTACTCCGTTTTTGCATAAGCAGTGCACTATCTACTTTAATTAGTACGTGATCATCAGGACCGCGTTTTGAGCCCTCGGTGGAAATGAGAACATGTTGCCGTAGCTCTGCTAACTGTGTGCATTGTGTAAGGCCAGCGTCAAATTAAGCTTCCTATTGCAATCTGAAGTAGTAGGAAAGATAGTACAAGCAGTTAAAGCGGTTTTTCTTGTAGGGAAAATTATGAAGACTCCTCAAGATACAAGGTATGGAGGAAGGACAAGGATTTTGCTACTGCAAACGAGGTATAGGTACTGCAGTCTGAAAGACTGACGGGTGCTTTATTGTGTATCACCCAAACATTCTCTCCCACCTCAGTGTTTTATACCATCCAACAGAGGAAACCTACGAACTATAAAAACTCTGCAAATGTCACCCTTAGAGAACTCATTAAGATATTACCGCATCTCTGTCTTCTGACATATCTGAAACAAATACAGTCTACATGACTGTGCAGTACAACCAGTCAACCATTTACACGAAAGTATAGCAGACAGCGTCCTATACCGATGCAAAGGGTTTATATACATATTTCCAGCACATTGCTCATAGTGAAGAATTTATGACTGCGACTGGTCATCTTTCCCTGTGTGGATGGGCGCCACAGACTATTGTCGCATCCTTAGGATAAAGTCGGAGACTGACAGATCCCTTCCACATTATCCTTGACCAATCCTTCCCGCAACACTAATCTTACCCACGGCACCCGTCTAAAAGCCCAAGATCTCCCAAGAAGTGTGGGTGTCGAGGAGGGCCACACCTCTTATAGGTGTATAACAGACACGAAAGTGTTGCGTTGCTGTAACATACGGTATATGCATGATGGAGGTCCAGACGTACAGAGTTTGGAACATTTCACGTAAATGAACACTGCAATCAACTGTGAAGCATTATTCCACTGTCCGGAGTCAGTACCAGGAAGGTACTGACACGAGAGAAATGATCATAGAGCATAAATGCACACTCTGGTGGCTACACAGCTCTGTTCCTAAAAATTCTCTATTGTTAAAGCGATATGGTTTCCGAAGTATGAGTCGTGCAGAATGCAACGCTCTTAATACTCTAATGGTGGATTTATTTGTCCAGCATCAGACATACAACCACTCCACAAATATGTTACCCCATTCGCTACGCTCACATATTTTAAAACGATAAAACTATTTCCTTCCACACCATTCTGGTATCCTCGTAAGGTCATTGTGTATCCACAGCTGGAGGTGCTTATGGACCAACTAGAACGACGTCTGGAGACTGTTGTTCTGTCTCTTAGGAGGTTAATGGATTTTATACATCCTTTTAAGTCAGAAACGTACATATCCTATATCACACATCCCCTGTCAGTTGTGCATTTCAGTAGCTATAGTAGCAGTATCGGTTTTGATGGATGCACTTGTGTCTCACTAGGAAATAGAGTGAAGCAAAACCGACTTGAACATTTTAGATAGCTGATACATTGCGGTAAATCATACATGAAGAATCGGGAACTTCTTACGAGGGAGTAAGCACCATGATCAGTAGACAAAGGAGATGTAAAATCTTTATTGCTGTTTACACTCGCATCACCACAGCTGTGGTGGCATTCCTCTTTCACAGAGAAGTCCTGGTCTTATGTTAGTTACTTTTTGTTATGTGTAGGATAATATAGCAATTTTACCATAACACCACATCTCCCGAGTTCACCTCCCTACACTATTAAAGGTGATATATGCGACATCGATCCACTCTTCTACCGAACACAGAAAGGAATGGTTTCTGTCTGATAAATGTAACGATTCTTCATTTTAATGGTTAAGGAATAACACTGTTTACGAGGAACGGCCGTAATTCTGAAATATATATATTCTAATATATATTCGACTGCATGTGTGACAGCGCAGTTATGGATAGCGAAGCATATGTCTTGCTTGGTTTAATATGACGCCTTTGTGCAATACATATGTCGCCTTTGTTGGAGTGTGTATTACGAAAACCCACGTAGTTTACAGGGGGAGGGAAAGGATTAAAAGTGAATGCAGCCAGAGCATAATTTTTAATCTTCCTCTAATTTTATCTAATTTCAGTGAATTTAATTAATTTTCCTAATTATTTCGTTTTATTTCCCTCAACTTTACGCATTTCTCATCGATTTGTTGTAGTTGTATCAGGTTATAATCTATTTTTATGGATTTTATTCTTTTTTCACATATTTTAAATTTTTTTCAATTTTTTTCCGTCCTTGTATGGTCATATTATAGGCATGCGCACGCATTCTTTAATTTTATGCGAGGATATTTTCCTGTCCTATACGCATGCCTTTTAAAAAACACTAAGAATTCCCTTACTCTTGATGATATACATGCATGCATTTTGCACAGAAAGGTCATGAAAAGTAGAGTAACGCTCGCCTCGTACCTTGAATAGACTCAGCAGGTTGTGAGGAAACAAACCTATCTATTTCTATCACATCAGAGAGCTTGTCTGCACATTCATGTAGCCATGCACTAGATGTAAACTGAAAGTCTACACGTTCATCTGGTTTCCATTCTACGGTGAAGGAAACTGCAGCTGACAGTTGACATGTGTGCTGCTGCTCTCATGTTCTTTATTCCCCAAAAGTATGTGCTGTTATTGCTTACCATACGAGTTTTGCTACTTTTGCTTTCATCGCCCAACTCTGATACGTCCCCACGTCAGGACATCTTGAAACTGTAGGTTTCAGACATTTTTTATCGTAGTAATAAATTATTTGGTAGTTTATAGTGTGTTGACTGCTCATAGCACCCGGGACCATGAGAGTTTTCCTTCCCCATGCCTACAGAGTGCGCACCCCAGGCAGCATAATTTATAGACAAACGTTTAGCAAGTTATGCATTCGAGCCATAACTATCCACCCTGACAGCACTATACACATACATACAGAGACTATGCATGCGTATTAACAATCACGTCTCGATTTCAACTGCTTGTACGTTATTTTCAACAATGCTACAGCCCCACAACTACAGAAAAAATGCTTCACAAAGTGATTGTGTAGGGAATGTAAGCACATTCAAACATCATGCCAAAGAGCACGAATCTTTGATGAATGTCAGACTATCGATATATCATAACAATATTGTCGAGATCCGACCAGTAATAATAAAAAACCACGGCATCTTGCTGTGCCTATCACTCGCACTTTTATGCTCTTGAAGATCCACGATGATGGGACATCATTAACCCCATTCTGCTGTTTTGTGTGTTAGATGAGGATCAGTTGGAGAGTGACAATCCTTCGTGAGTATTATTGTTATGTACAGTACAGAACAATCCATTTCTTGGAGAGTATAGCACTATACTCAAATACACACAGTCACTCACAAACAAGTATTCTAGAGACGCAGTGCACGTGTTCTATTTTTCTGAATGTCTACATTTACGCTTGTGTTGTAGAGAGCTCCAATACACCTGACCCCATCCTCCCACTGAGAGATCGGCACTACAGTACATCTCGGACAGCAGCCAAAGGGGCATCCACCAGCAGAGTTACTGGGTGAGGTTTACGGCAGCCATCCGCAACACATTCACAGACCTAGGCACTTATAATAATTGAACAAGTGCACTGTATCTTTGGAATATTTGGTGGTAAGTGTCTAGGTATAGTATGTACTGTGCTATACCATCGAACTTCGTAAGTTTCTTTGGGTGGATGGTACAAAACACTGAGGCGGGAGAGAATGTTTGGGTGACAGACATTAATGCACCCTGAGGGACGCAGATCTCCTTTGCAGTGCAGTACCTATATGTAGTTTGGAGATGTGTCGCAATGCAGTAGCAAAATCCCCGTCTTTCCTCCCTGCCTGTATGTTGTGGAGGCTTCATAATTTTCCTTAAGAAAAACGAACATAACGGCTTATACTACCTCTTCTATTACTTTATGTTGCAATGGAAAGCTTCATTTGGCGCTGGCCTTACATACTGTACATGGTTAGCAGAGCTACGACAACATGTTCCCATTTCCCCCAAGAGGTCAAAATATGGCCCTGTCACATTTACTCAGTTGGTCCTCTTTCTCTAGGTTATGCAGAAGGTCTTAGCGCTCTCCAACTTCTGTCCAGATCCAACTTAAACTGGTGCGATCACATGGACGAAGCTGAATCGAGGGTGGGGCAGAGAATGAGGAGCAGTTGCAAGATGCAACGCAAATATATGGTTGAATGGATACACTTGATTCGGAAACGGGACAGCATTTCTACCAGAAATCGTAACGCTATCAACGACCTTTGTGTACCTGTAGACACAAGACTGCTTTTTATGCAGGGTGACGGTAACATAGTCGTTATGATCGTGGTTTTAATATCGCAGTTCTTATGTGAAATGTATGTTGTGGGCTGTAGAATCCCTCTGTGGTCAGCTTCAGATGTCGTTTCTCAATAGTGTTCCTCGAAAGGAACATCGTGTTCCCTCCACGGATTCCCATTTGACCAATCTGGTGAATGTAATGCACCTACTGAAAAAAAATACTTGTCATGCAAAGTGACTCTCATGATCAATATCGTGAATTAGCCTATCGATTTGGTAACAATGACGTGCCACCTGGTGGGTGGAGGAGTTGGCTGGGCACCACGGAATGATTGTTGACAGGCACTTTTTTTTTTTCATTGCGGTGATATCTTCTAACGAAATTCCAATCTCCCACCTACACAGGGCGAGACAGGCTCTCACGATTTGTTTCGTTAACGCTAGTATGATATAGCATAGCGTCGATAAAACTGGACCTGCCATAGTGTACACAACAGCTGTGTTGTTATGAATGATAGCTTCTTGTTGTCGAACTTGAAATGATTGTGTTTTTTCCGAAATGTGAGCTAATAGCAGGAAAGATTGATTTCTGTAACTTTATTTTACATACTTGAAATGTTTCTAATACACACGTACGTGACAGTTCATATACAGACACTTAATGTGAGAGTCGTCCTTAGGTCATGTAATTTGTCTATCGAGCTGAAAGAAATTCCTTAATATAGATTTTTTTTGTCAGGGTTTGAATTCTCGCTCTGATTTCATGCCGATGATGGTTTCGAAGTAACGAAGAGATTCTGAGGTTATCGGTAGTTTTCGCAGCAAAGTAATGTAATTTTTTTCTGATTTTACACATTGTGAATACGTCTCTGGTGATCGTTTGTAATTGGTACAGCTCGCTGAATGTCACAAAATAATGAGATACGAATTGTATCCTGAAGTTGAACATAAAAGCTACACCAGTTTGATTATAAAACTGAGAAAGAACTGTGTTGCATGTTTTGTTCATCAGTTGTGGTAGTGTGTATTGGCTTTGGTTACCTGGGCTGGATGGTGGTTTTTGATCACAGGTGTCTGTAGGGAACTGTGACTTCAATGATAGATAACGTCCTCAGCTGCATGCTTACAGGTAATACACTTTTTAAACTCCTCTCTGTCCAACACCAGCATCTCATCAGCTTAACTTACTTCCAGCCAAAATGTGTAAAGATACTACCTTACACTCCTGCTTTTTCCTGACAGCTTGTAGGTGAAGGGTAAAGTTTGAGTGTGTCCGTACTTTGGAGTAGTACTGCAAAACTTTTTTCGAGCAGGATAACACCAATTGTATGGTGTCGTCCGTTTTTGAGTTTTATTACGAAGTTAGGCCGTCCTTGTGTAGCGATATGCATATAGTTGTGCAATTAGGCCTGATCTTTATGATTAATTATATAATTATGACCTATATTTACATCATTTTCCCGACCAAAGTAAACAAAGTAGAGGTAGGGGTGTAAATGTGAAATCCCAGTTTGTTTTTGCTGTATAAAAGAAATGTTTACTTCTCCTTCAGCTTCAAAAATTAGCCAAAGCTAATTCATAATGTTTCAGCAATGAATGTAATGTTATGAAACACAAAAACTAGATATGTTAAAAATTAAAAAACATTTCTGCTTGCACAACAACTAACGAATTTTTCAAGAAGTGTGAATAATGTGGAAACGCCTGAAAATTGTGGGAAACTGACTACTTCAAACAGAAACTATTTAAAATATTAGAAACTATTTTATTTTATATCACATTTAAATTATATAAAAATATTTTTAAACGCAACTGTATTAGAAAAGTGCTTCATAAGCGAAGTTAACTTGCAAAAATTGCATATGCAAATATCTCCTTCATTTCCGGCACACAAAGAATGACTCCACTCCTCACACACTACACTCTTAATCAACAATTCTCCCCGTATGTATTTGGAAAATGCGCCTTCACAAAAGATACAAACTTCAGTAGGTTTTTCTTCCCCAACTACGAGATCCAAAAGTTACTCGTCTGAAGAGACAGTTGGTGCATTGGGTTTCTCATCTGAATCCTCAGATAACTTAAGCCGTGTTTTGCACTGTTTTCTAGGAGGAGCTTCACGTTTTTTCTTGTTTTTGGCAGGTGCCTTAGCAAGATTCTGTTTACCCTTCAGTAAGGGTTTTATAAGGTGAAGATGTCAAAACAGCTGATGAATCTGGCTTACGAGCTCTGTTGGAAACCGTCATCTTTAGAGGACTAGCATGGTATCTTGTGGAGACACACAAGTATTTGATGAGGTATTTGACAACGATGTTCACCTTCTGTTTTATCCATTTCAATGAGATATTGCACCAACTGTTTCTCAACAGCGTCAGGTAGTATACGTTTACGTCCAAGTCTCAAAGAAACACAATCTTCAGGTGACATACCACTATGCACAAACCTTTGAAGTGTTGTCGGAGGTACACTGAAAGCTTTTACTGCTATTCCCAACCCCACCTGCTTTCCATTGAGGCTATTATAGCCTTAAACATGTTTGCAGCATCCCACTTCTTCACAATAGCTCTTGCTTTCCGATCAGTTAGCTTTCGTGGCATTTAGAAACAGACGCAAAACGTATTAGAAGTAATGTATTTGATGTTGGTATTGCGGAAACGTTTCCACAATGCCATCGTATGTATGATTCCACATTACCTACACAATGGCCATTTTAAATTTCGGTAGGTTACATTAAGCAACTATCCATTTAAGGTTGACAAAGGACTGCTACACCCTTCTATGCACCTCCCTTTATAAGCTATCAGACGTAAAGAAAGGTAACTACAAAGTATATAGATAAATATAATATCACAACTTACCTCGAAAAAGGTTTACAAAATGTGCGAAAGTAAATTGCATCTCACTGTCACGGCGTCTGTTGCTCAGCTGACTTCTAACCCTCTACCGTGACAAATAGGAACTATCGCAACAGTTTCTGGCTGCCCCACTACAGTGCAGCACTCTGCAGGCCAGATACTGGACGCGTCCACATTTACATCCCTACCTATGCACTAACCTAACCTTCCTCCCTTGCATCTGGACAGTTTCCACATGTTGGGTGGGGGGAGAGGGAGGGGTGCTCTTGGGCTTTCCATCCAGAATGACTAGGGCTCTAGTCCCAGAAAGGGAACCACCATTTCTAATTTCATGCCAATTTCAAGCACTTCTGCGCCGGCCACGGTGGCCGAGCGCTTCTAGGCGCTTCAGTCCGGAACCGCGGGACTGCTACGGTCGCCGTTCGAATCCTGCCTCGGGCAGGGATGAGTGTGATGTCCTTAGGTTTGTTAGGTTTAAGTAGTTCTAAGTTATAGGGGACTGGTAACCTCAGATGTTAAGTCCCAGAGTGCTCAGAGCCATTTGAACCATTTGAACCAAGCACCTCTAGTGGTAGAATTGCCAACTCCAGGGTAGTGGATCGGGTGGGACATCAGCACAGCCCTGTCACAAAGAAATACCCACCTTACAGTGTTTGTGGGAGGCGAACATAAAATCGGGATCACAATTAAAAATGCACTATAATATTAAATCAATATATTATCTGCTTAATTAGTACAAATACACACTCCTGGAAATTGAAATAAGAACACCGTGAATTCATTGTCCCAGGAAGGCGAAACTTTATTGACACATTCCTGGGGTCAGATGCATCACATGATCACACTGACAGAACCACAGGCACATAGACACAGGCAACAGAGCATGCACAATGTCGGCACTAGTACAGTGTATATCCACCTTTCGCAGCAATGCAGGCTGCTGTTCTCCCATGGAGACGATCGTAGAGATGCTGGATGTAGTCCTGTGGAACGGCTTGCCATGCCTTTTCCACCTGGCGCCTCAGTTGGACCAGCGTTCGTGCTGGACGTTGTAACATTACAGGACATATTGGGACATATTGAAGTATTCGATACTGTAGACTTTTAGGGGATGTCGATACAGATATGCAAAATGTAAAGAGAAACTTTGGTGATGTTTAAATATTGTACTGTGTCAATATTAGGACATTTAGCACAGAAAGAACAAAAATAGAATTAATGTAAATATATATTAGTGTTAGTAACCTATTTTCATTCAATTTTGTAATAATATTTCATTTTGTGAAAGAAAGATTCACTGTTTGCTGTAGCTCTGATTAATTGTATAAATTATCAGTTTTGAGCTAAATTATTTCGTATAATATGGACAAGATACTTTTAAAAACTCACCAGCTAAAGAGAAAGGCTGTAAATGAACGTTTAATGCACACTTCTGGAACTTTCTATGGAGAAATTCTATATTATGATCGCAAAAATACGAAAACTTGTGAAAACTGTTTCATAACCTAATTTCGAAAGACGATTTGTATCAAGAAATATTGCTAAAAAGATTTATTTACGTTTTGAAACACGATTTAAATCATTTTACATATAAATAGTTGTTCTAAATCACTCAAGAAATATCCAGAATCAAATGTCTAGATATTTCTGGAAACATCGCTACAAATCTGGTGAAGGTTATCCAGAAGCTGGTAGAAAAATGTTATAAAATCTACGAGGGTCAGTCAAAAAGTAATGCCTCCTATTTTTTTTCTACGTTTGATTGTCAGGAAATTTAAATGCAATTACATAGGTTGAAAACCACAACATTGAGGATCATTTTGTCATTTTTCAATGTAATCTCCGCCCATCTCTACAGTTTTGGTCCATCTTTGAACAAGGGCATGTATCCCAGCACGGTAAAAATCACAGCTCTGCTTCCTAAGCCATTGACGCACGGATGTTTTGACGGCCTCCTCATCTTCAAAATGAATCCCACGATGAGCTTCTTTTAGTGGCCCGAACAGATGGAAGTCTGATGGTGCCAGGTCAGGGCTGTATGGGGGATGAGGCAAAACTTCCCATCCAATTTTGACAATCTTCTCAGAGGTGTGACGACTGGTGTGTGGTCTTGCATTGTCCTCCAAAAGAAGAACATCTGCCATTGATTTTGTTGGGCGGACTCGCTGAAGACGTGCTTTAAGTTTTTTGAGGGTTGTGACGTATTGAACAGAATTTATTGTGCATCCCTGCTCCAAAAAATCAACCAGAATCACACCCTCTGTATCCCAGAAAACTGTTGCCCTAACTTTCCCTGCCGATCGCACAGTTTTGAATTTTTTCTTCCTCGGCGAGCTTGTGTGACGCCACTCCACTGACTGCCTCTTTGATTCGGGTTCAAAAAAATGCACCCATGTGTCGTCCCCGGTCACAATTTTTTTCAGAAACTCATCTCCCTCCAAACGGAAGCGCTGCAAGTGTTGGGAGGCTATTGTTTTCCTTGCCTCTTTATTCTGATCGGTTAACATTCTTGGAACCCACCGTGCACAAACTTTTGAGTACCCCAATTGTTTAATAATCGTGATCATACTGCCTTTACTAAGAGAAATAATGCGACACACTTCATCTGCATTCACCCGACGGTCACCACGAATGATGTCATCAACTTGCTGAATGTTGTGTGGAGTCACTGCACTCACCGGCCTGCCGCTCCGCTTTTCGTCAGTCAACGGTGTTTGCCCTTCAGCTTCCTTACAACGACGAACCCATCGTCTAACAGTGCTGACATCCACTGTCACAACACCATAATCCTTCTTCAGTCTTTCATGAATGCGTATGGTCGTTTCACCTTCTGCATTCAAGAATTCAATCACACAACGCTGTCTCAAACGAACATCGATGTCGGCCATCTTACAGACTTCTCTTGTGCTGCCACCTGTTGACACAGAAAGTTACTACTACAGTGGATTGCAGAAGAAGGTTTGAGGAATGGCGCCAAATTCAAATTTTTCACTTAACTTTATTTTTTTAAGTAGAAAAAAAATTGGAGGCATTACTTTTTGACCGACCCTCGTATTTGGAAATTATGCTTGTAAGAATTTATATGTACTGATTCTTTTACTTACTTTAATCTGTACTAAAATTCTGTAATGTCTAATTTAGTTTTAAGTCGTGAATTGCCATCGTATCATAAACAAAACATTGTCAAAGACTCTCGTTGTTTGGAAAGATATTAATACACCTAGGAGTTGTCAGTTGCCAGTTCGGATATGCAGTGCAGTTAGCTCGGAGAGTCAGTTGTTGAGTCTGTGAAGTCTGTCAGTTCTGTTTGTAAATAAACGTCTGTAATGAAGAATTACTTGTTGTCGTCAATATGAACTGAAGACCTTTTGCACGAAGCAGACACCTCCTAATGCAACGTTTTAATTTGGTTGAGGAAGCTGGGATCGCTATAAGTGCAAACAAATTGAAGTGGAACGTTTTAATTTGGTGTTGAGGAGCAGAAATGTTATAATTTGGTGGAGGAAGCAGGGGATATGACGACCACCCAGTGATTCTTCAAAATAAAATACGTCTCTTCTGGGATCACAAGAAGAAAATACGTCTGTTTAGGGACCACAAGAAGAGGACATACGACGGACCAGTCATTCTTCAGAAGTAAATACGTCGATTCTGGGGTCACAAGAAGAGGAGTGAATCAACCGAGCGAAACCATCCTGGAATTGAAGAAATTTCGCAAAACACGGACACCAACGACCGCTGACGGACACTAAGATAAGTACCTGCTTCCTAAAATAATGGAAAAAGATGCAGATTTCAGTATTGACAGCGGTGTAGCGAGTACACCTATTAGGGAAAGTGCTACTGACAGTGTAGGAATGTTGGAAATGTTAAAACAAATGTTTTCAGAGTTAAACTCGAAATGGATAACACAAACTCGAAGATGGACGATTCTCGTGCCGAATTACGTCAACAAATTGAACAGACACAACAACAGATGGACAGGTCGATTTCGAAGGCTGTGTGTGATTTAAAATCAGAAATAAATTCAAATACAGAACAGATTGCTCACACTAATCAGATTCTCGAACAATGGTGAATTACTTTTGAGTCAAACCAAAAAGAACTTAGTTGTCGTGTGGACACGGTTGAAACTGATTTAAGTAATGAAATTTCAAATAACCAGTCAAAACTTAAAAAAGTTGTTATTTTTTAAATGAGGAAAATTCTCAATTGAGAAATGAATTTGACCAGACAAAACGATTTTTTGAAAGCGAAATTGAATCTTTCAAATCTGATTCTGACAAAAAGGTCACAGAAATTTGTAGTACAGTAGGTAATGTCGAAAAAACTGTAGACAGAAAATATGTAGAAATACAAGAAACTATGTTGCAAAAAGGTTTTAGTAATAGTTGTAATGGAGTATGGGGAAATTTTCCCATTAAAACTTATCCCAGTGACAAGAATATAAACCCAAAAGACTTCATGCAATTCTGCAAGGAGCAGTTCACGTCCATAATGACAGATAGTGTTAAGATAAAATTGGTAAAGAAATTACTTGATGGTGAGGCGCTTTTGTGGGCCAATCAGAATTGTTCCACGTTAATGTCCTTTAAAGATTTCGAAAAATGTTTTCTAACCAAATTTTGGTCTGAAACTGAGCGAGCTCGAATCAAAAGTGAATTCTTGAATGGTCCTAGTTACAGAGAATCTGATGGGTCAATGAAAGCCTATTGTGAGAAACAGTTGCAAAAATTTGTGCATCTGGATAAGCCATTTGATGAGCTAACTCAAATTGATGCACTAAAACGGAGACTTCCGAAAAGAGTACAATGGGGTTTAGTATATGGTTCAGATGAGTCCATAGAACAATTCTTGAAATATGTGGACAAACTTGATAGAGCCTTTGAACAATACAACAGATTTAACGACTTTGTAGGTTCACCACACAGAGGGTGGGAACCGAACCGTGGAAATAATAACAATAATAGTGAATGAAGAAACTTTAACAACAACAGGGATAATTATAATAGCAATGACAGAAGAAATTTTGGTAGGAATGATCAGCACTTTAATTCAAACAGAGAATGGGAAAATCGAAACAGGTCCTGGGTTAATGACATGAGAGAAGGTAACCCGAGGCAGGGAAACGACAGACAAGGCCTTTAAACGACTAAATGCTCAACTGGGAGTCTGTCAGTTTGGGGCAAGGAATTTTCAAAATCAGGCTAATTTCACCCGGAACAGACAGCACTATAATCAGAGACCTAACCAGTATAGACAGTATGCTTATGATCGATCTGTAGATAGAGGTAATGAAAAAATTAAATTTGACAGGAAATTTTGAAATGTCATCAGAGAAAATACTAGAAACAACTGTAATAGGAACCAGGCTACCTTTGATGAAGTAGGCTTAGAAGATGATATAATTGCAAATTTATATAATCAAGAAGAAGCACCTAATGCTGAAATGAAAGGTAAGGATAACTTTCATAATTTTGAATTGTACAAACTTATGTGTGGTGATGTTTTCGATGTAAGTTGTCATAATGATGTTCGTACTGAAGTTTCTAGAAAGTCTCATATTCATGTGGATGTGGTTGGTGAAGATGGTGTTGTGAGTAATGTTGGTGATACTAGTAGTGTTTGTAGTGTAAGCTCAGGCAGCGATGATGATAATGTTGATGTTAAGGCTAATGGTGATTATGTACTAGAAGATTTTGATGGTGAATTGGATGGAATAGTTTATGTTGAAGTTAAGGAGGATGTTATAAGCAATAGTATTGAGAATAGTTGTGCCAGGAACTCTAACTACATTCCACATGAGAATCAGATTGTGCCAGTTCAGCTTAGTAATATATCAAGAGACAGGGGGGGTTGATTGTGCTGATGCATTTGAGATTATTTTGAAATCTGTTTGGGAGAAATTTAAAGATTACAGTGATGACAATGATGTTAAGATCAAATTAAGGGAAATTTGTGAACCAGTTTCTGCTTTTAAGCCTAATGAAATCATCAAACGGGGTACTAGTCAGGATGTGTGTGAGGTAAATAGTAATCCAGATATTCCAGTAAATTCCACTAGACCTAGAAGTTTGAAGAAAGTATTGCCTAGTAAAGAAAACCTAAATATGGAACAGAGGTATGATGAGATAGCAGAAGATCTTTTGTATGAAGAACAGGAAGAAAGGGAAAACACCACTATTGGTAGTCCATACATAAAAATTAAAGGTGCAGGTTGGGAAGGGTATTGTTTGATTGACACAGGGAGTCCAATTAGTGCCATTTCAAGCAAATTAAGAGATATAATTAAGCATGATCCTGACTTTGTTGAATTACCAGTTGTTGGAATAAAAATTAGAGGCATTACCGGCAAACTGAGCAAAATTGTTAATAGACAGGTGTTGTTGTCTTTCAGTATAAATGATGTACAGTTTACTCAAGGATGTCTTGTAATAAGTGACCTAAATGAGAATGTACTGTTGGGTATGGACTGGATATTAAAAGCTAATGCAGCATTTGATTGGGAAAAGAGTTTGTTTACCTTTATTGATCCTAAGACGAGAGTATGTTCCAGTACTGACATGTCGGTTCAAAACTGTGTTGATAAGGGAATTGAAATTAGGGACGTTACATTTTCTACAGACAGTGGTTATTGTGTAGATGAAATTACTGAGGATTATGATGATGGAGAATATGGGGATATAGTTCAAGAAAAATTACGGGAATCATATAATTTGAACCAAGAACAGAAGGTAGAGTTAGAAAGATTATTGTGGAATTACTGTGATGTTTTTGATGACAGACCTGGCAGAGTAAAGAATTATCAATGTAAACTCAGATTAAAACCACATGAGCCATTCTTTATAAAACCTTATAGTGTACCCATTGCAAAGAGAAAAGATGTAGAAAAGGAAATTCAAAATATGGAAAAGTGGGGCATCATTGAGAGAAGTAAGAGCCAATACAATAATCCTTTGGTAGTGGTTGCAAAACGTGATGGCAGTGTCAGGCTTGTACTAGATTCAAGAAACCTAAATAAGTATCTGGAAAGAGAGATCGATCATCCCGAGAATATAGACGAATTACTTCATAAATTTGAAAGAATGAAATACATGACCAGTTTAGATCTCACATCAGGATTTCACCAAGTACAATTAGAAAATGATTCCAGAAAGTATACTGCCTTTTTGTATGGGGGAAGATGTTACCAGTATTGTGTGGTACCATTTGGGCTGAATGTCTCAGTAGCCGAATTCATTAGAGCACTTGACTTTGTTTTGGGAAAAGATCTTTTATCAAAATTAACTGTGTATGTAGATGACATTTTGATCACTGGAGAAACTTGGGAAGAACATGTTAATACTTTGAGGGAGGTTTGCAATAGATTAAGGAAAGGGGGAATGTCACTTAAAATATCTAAGTGTAAGTTTGGTATGAAAAAATTGAAGTTTCTGGGGCACAGTATTTCTGAGGAAGGTATTTTGCCAGATCCTGAAAAACTCGAGGCAATTACAAAATTCCCAATTCCAAAAACCAAGGAACAACTAAAGTCATTTTTCGGGATGTGCGGTTACTACAGAAAGTTCATTAGTACCTAAGCTCTAAATGCTCCAAGTCTTAACAGATTGCTGAAGAAAAACGCAATGTGGGTTTGGGATCAAGAATGTGAATCACTCAAGAAACATCCAGAATCAAATGTCAAGATATTTCTGGAAACATCGGTACAAATCTGGTGAAGGTTATCCAGAAGCTGGTAGAAAAATGTTATAAAATCTATTTGGAAATTATGCTTGTATGAATTTATATGTACTGATCCTTTTACTTACTTTAATCTGTACTAAAATTCTGTAATGTCTAATTTAGTTTTAAGTCGTGAATGCCATCGTATTATAAACAAAACATTGTCAAAGACTCTCATTGTTTGGAAAGATATTAATACACCTAGGAGTTGTCAGTTGCCAGTTCGGATATGCAGTGCAGTTAGCTCGGAGAGTCAGTAGTTGAGTCTGTGAAATCTGTCAGTTATGTTTGTAAATAAACGTCTGTAATGAAGAATTACTTGTTGTCGTCAATATGAACTCAAGACCTTTTGCACGAAGCAGACACCTCCTAATGCAACGTTTTAATTTGGTTGAGGAAGCTGGGATCGCTATAAGTGCAAACAAATTGAAGTGGAACGTTTTAATTTGGTGTTGAGGAGCAGAAATGTTATAACGTGCAGACCGCATGAGACGACGCTTCATCCAGTCCCAAACATGCTCAATGGGGGACAGATCCGGAGATCTTGCTGGCCAGGGTAGTTGACTTACACCTTCTAGAGCACGTTGGGTGGCACGGGATACATGCAGACGTGCATTGTCCTGTTGGAACAGCAAGTTGCCTTGCCGGTCTAGGAATGGTAGAACGATGGGTTCGATGACGGTTTGGATGTACCATGCACTATTCAGTGTCCCCTCGACGATCACCAGAGGTGTACGGCCAGTGTAGGAGATCGCTCCGCACACCATGATGCCGGGTGTTGGCCCTGTGTGCCTCGGTCGTATGCAGTCCTGATTGTGGCGCTCACCTGCACGGCGCCAAACACGCATACGACCATCATTGGCACCAAGGCAGAAGCGACTCTCATCGCTGAAGACGACATGTCTCCACTCGTCCCTCCATTCACGCCTGTCGCGACACCACTGGAGGCGGGCTGCACGATGTTGGGGCGTGAGCGGCAGACGGCCTAACGGTGTGCAGGACCGTAGCCCAGCTTCATGGAGACGGTTGCGAATGGTCCTCGCCGATACCCCAGGAGCAACAGTGTCCCTAATTTGCTGGGAAGTGGTGGTGCGGTCCCCTACGGCACTGCGTAGGATCCTACGGTCTTGGCGTGTATCCGTGTGTCGCTGCGGTCCGGTACCAGGTCGACGGGCACGTGCACCTTCCGCCGACCACTGGCAACAACATCGATGTACTGTGGAGACCTCACGCCCCACGTGTTGAGCAATTCGGCGGACGTCCACCCGGCCTCCCGCATGCCCACTATACGCCCTCGCTCAAAGTCCGTCAACTGCACATACGGTTCACGTGCACGCTGTCGCGGCATGCTACCAGTGTTAAAGAGTGCGATGGAGCTCCGTATGCCACGGCAAACTGGCTGACACTGACGGCGGCGGTGCACAAATGCTGCGCAGCTAGTGCCATTCGACGGCCAACATCGCGGTTCCTGGTGTGTCCGCTGTGCCGTGCGTGTGATCATTGCTTGTACAGCCCTCTCGCAGTGTCCGGAGCAAGTATGGTGGGTTTCACACACCGGTGTCAATGTGTCCTTTTTTCCATTTCCAGGAGTGTACTTACATTTGCCAGCACTCGCCAAATGTCCATCTACACACAACCAAGACAAGAGAAGAATTGAAGACGACTAAAAAATTAACAAAATGACGTATCTTGTCTCTTTAGATCTTTTTGTTATATTTCCTTGCCCTCGAAACTTACGCAGAGAAATTATTATAAAACGGATACATGAGAAAAAATGTATATTGTTCAATTTTAAAATGTCTCTTCTTTGTAAATACTGTTTTCATGTCTTTTCGTATTATTTCACTGGGGACGCAATACATCCATAAGGACCAGGGTTCGAGTCCCGGAAAGGGTACCACAATTTTTCATTTCCCTCCAACTCCAGAGTAGTGGGTGGGGTGGGACATCAGCACAGCCCGGTCACACAGAAATTCCCGCCTTACAGTATTTGTGGGAGAGGGGGAGGTGGAGGGGGGAGAGGGAGGAGGGGTCTGGGGATGATACGCAGGCTGAGTAAAACACGTGACGCGTGGTTGAGGGGTGCGAGTGAGTGGGTGTGGTCAGGGGGGATTAATTGATCGATTTAATCAATCAATTTAATCAATCAATTTGATATCACTTTGACAACAAATTGCACCCATGCCCCCACTACCCTTCTAATTGCAGAATGAGATGTGTGTGAAGTAGTTGTCTGCTGCCACACACTAGGTCTCTCGTCACAGTTTTGCCGTGAACTGTTAAATTTTTGTGGAGCGCTCTACAAACGTGGGATGGAGGCACCCAGGGTTTTGCCAAACTGGGGGGGGGGGGGGGGGGGGGGAAATTAAAGGCACTCTATGCCGTTTTATTCACCCACATGGCAATGCCGCAACTGTCCATAATCACACCACAAAGGGACGAAACAAGAGAGCTGAGAAAACCAGCACCCTTTGCTGCTTCCAATCACGTTCAAATTTCGTCGATAGGGTTTTCAGCAGTCGCCTAATGGTTCTGCCCTGTGTACCAGATCAGAGACTGCTGTCGTGCTACACTTTAAAGCCGTGCAATCGTGTTCTTTGGGGTTTCTGAGGCACGATGCCCCTAGACAAGTTCTGAATAGTCCGGGTCATGTCAGGAGTGTCAAAGGTTGTCAAGAAGGCGTCCTGTTACTCAACACACTGCAAACTGTCTTTTCCGAATGCGAAAAGTGTGGGAATCAACGCCCTAAGGGAAGGGACGGTTGCACTGACGCCGATGAAGCCATCCCCTAAGGCTTCTTCTTCTCGATTCTGAGTGGCGATGTGAGTGAAATGTTTTCCCCGGCTACCCACAAGAAAACCGCGTGGTTGCAACACTGGGCGCCATGGCTCCAAACTCCATTGTTACAGCGTCACAGTAAGGGAGGAAATGTTGGTAAACTGGGGTGTGACGACGTTCCCATGGTATCACACGTCGACGTCGTGTTGAGCTGAAGTTTAGTACGAATTCGACATCATTAAGCCACATTATACCTCTCATGAATTTCTGTGCGGTGGCGTGTTTTCGTATCTGTCTGCACAGGGCGTAACTGAATTTACTGTCTGAAGCATCACTTAGCCCTTGGGTGACGTAGCAGGGCGCCACGCTTCTGCATCCCTTTAGAGAGAGGTCGTAGGCACCTTTGAGTCAGATTTGAAGCTTATACGTTTGAGTGGCAGACAAATTGTGACGTTTCGAAAAGTGGATAATTTAATTGTGTTGCAGAATGTAATTAGTTCAGAAAGTGTTTCTAAAACTAAAAAGACGGTGTCGCATACAAAAAAAACTGTCGGTTATCTTCAGAATTGGAGAACACATGTTGCAGTCTGCTATAAATGTGTTACTAACCGACTGCCCCCAAACCCGTTTCCAGGGCCAAGGTGATTCCCTAACGGCCTCCAGCGGCATAAAATATACCATTTACAGTATTTTACGTAACCGGTTTTAAAAATTTAAAATATTGTTCTAACCAACTCATTAACACGTATAATCTTATGCAGACGTTTAACACCCTTGCTGCAGTGGATACACCGGTTCCTGTGAGATCGCCAAAGTTAAGCGCTGTCGTTATTGGTCGGCGCCTGGATGGGTGACCATCCAGGCCGCCATGCGCTGTTGCCATTTTTCGGGGTGCACTCAGCCTCGCGATACCAATTGAGGAGCTACTCGACCGAATAGTAGCGGCTTCGGTCAAGAATGCCATCACAACGACCGAGAGAGCGGTGTGCTGACCCCACGCCCCTCCTATCCACATCCTCCTCTGACGATGACACGGCGGTCGGATGGTGCCGATGGGCCACTTGTGGCCTGTAGACGGAGTGGTTAGACGATGACACAATAAAAAAATATTTCAGATAGAAACCGAGCGTTTGTCTTACGTAGGGTTAACTGAAAGAGCGCAGGTAATCGGATTTTTGAGAATGAGGGCAATTAACAAAGTAATCATAATTGCAAACCGTCAGGAAACTTTTCTCGCTAGCATCCCTGTTAATAAAAGGAAAATAAATGTGTGGCTTACTACAGTTTCGCTGTTCATGCACTAAAACATCTGCATCAGACATGACGTTTTATTTATTAGTTCTTTACTACCGACTCTATTCGCAAAACAGTTTTCCGACAACGTAGACATATAGACTGAACGTATTTGCAAAATTATATCATAGTGCAACACATAGTTTAGTAAAGTCACAGACATTCAGATGCGCGAGAAACTAGCTTCTGCCTAAAATGGCGCTCAGTAAAGCTTGAACATCAGGCATGACGATTCTAATTTATTTCTAAGTTACAACTAACTCCATCCGCAACACGCTTATCCGACATCCACATACACATCTGAATGCACCTGTAAATTATATCACTGTACGACACATACTCCAGGGGACATGACGTCATAAAACATTGAGGTGCGTAAAAACTTGCTTTTACAAAAAATGAAGCGCTAATTACCCAATATATATTCACCGAACGTTTCACAATGAGAGCACATAGCTTTTTCCGACAAACGTTAAGAATAATTTCAAATCTTTTCTAAACCTTTTCTCGCTTACATGCTATGCGTCAAATATTTAACAAGTAACTCATTTGCAATGTAACCAAACGTCTGAAGCAGTTTTATTTACGGTATTGGACTCTTTGAATAATCGGGGTGTTACTGGTCTGTTCGTTAACTATGAACGTGTTGCGACGAAAACGTAAGCAACATGCCATAGTGATACATTGTCGGTGTACAAAAAAGAAAATTACAGGATCTGGGAAGAGCCGGGGAGTGAAATGTGGGAGCCGTCCAGTCACACACGTACTAGCGAGGCGAAAAATCGCACCGATGTTTTCGCCGATGCGTCATTACTCACACAAAATGCCACCAGATGACCTTCCCGCTTTTCCGTAGCACTTGGTGGAGGCCGCACGAAGCTGCAGTTCCGCTACGATTTTAACATCGCCCATTGTGGTCACTGATTTTATTATTTCCCCGCCGTTCGGTTCTTTCCATCTGCTGATCGAAAATACATACACACAGGCACGCCTTTCACCACGTGCACATTCACAGCCATGTTTTCAGTGCGTGCCCATCTCCTCTATATTTTACGTTTTCGGTCTCACGTAAATGAATACGTTATGCAGAAATGCGCGCTCTTTCTCACCCTGCTCGTCCCCTGCTGGCCGCATTTTGCTTGCACTGGAGATGATGTATTTGGTTAAATCAGTTTAAAACAACATGGCACCGTACACTATAGATTTACGATGATTACATTCAAATTCTGTGCATACATTTGGTAGCAAAATCAACAAATCTTCGATCAGTACTGCAGTTTAACATCATTTATTCGAAAGTGGCATACGTTTTTCATTACATTGCGCGAGAAATGGGTACTGATATCCTACTCGTTAGCTTATATCACTACACAGCTTCCGCGTGAAACAATTTAAAAGTTATTTATATAACGAAAACGTTTCATAAGAGGCCATATATTCCGTTAATACTGACACTGCCTGTTCTGACTAATTGGTTTCCGCAACAGCAAAGGGTTCGAAAGCAATTTAATGAAAAGTATTAAATTCTGCCGTTTGTAAAACGTCATGCAACAGCACCTAATACCAGTTATTTATTTAGCGTATGTGTTATACAGTACCTGCATCAAAACTCAGTTTAATTCGGGGATAATAACCGATACACTACGACAAAGTTGACAAAGTATGCTATCATCACAATTCGTAGTACAAATAGTTCAAATGGCCCTGAGCACTATGGGACTTAACATCTGGGGTCATCAGTCCCCTAGAACTTACAACTGCTTAAACCTAACTAACCTAAGGACATCACACACATCCACGCCCGAGGCAGGTTTCGAACCTGCGACCATAGCGGTCACGTGGTTCCAGACTGAAGCGCCTAGAAACGCACGGCCATACAGGCCGGCAATTCGTAGTACAAAAGTAGTTGATATTTTGAGCTGTGGAAATACGATTAGACGCAAACAAAAACGCAGAATTACAGTAATTAAGTCTACAGTGTCATATTATTTACGTATGTAAAATTTTTCATCGTCACTTGTGTAATACAGAATGCATAATAATTACCACAGTACCAAATGCCAGCATGCTGTCATCCATGGACATATAGCCTTCTCTCATATTTGCTAAATATATAGTTCCAGATTTTTTTTATTGTGATCAGTTTTATTTGCTTGTTTATAATAGCTTTGATGCTTTGCGAACATTCTGTTGTAATATTGATTTAGGTATTGTACGGTACCTTCCTTGAAACACGCATTCCTGCCCACCATTTCGTGGAATATGAACTTCGTCAAAATCAATCTACAGTTCTCTATAACAATATATGATATTTCATGTAACTACTATAACGCTATCCCATTTCTTACCTCACAGGGATGTTTACATTGTTTTAATCTATGGTTTGTTCATCAGAACGAATAACAGCCATCTCCATACATACAGCAAAAGTCAACTACAATTTTTAACGCAGAGCGTCGTATCTGTTCTACACCGGTAACATCAGTTTGTGTTAGCATTGTTAACACTGCTTTTGCATCAAATTACGTGTGTTATTACACACATATCGTCTCACCATTTCAAATTTCGACAAAATACTCTCATAATACATTAGCCTTACTGTAAAGTAACGAATGCTCGCTATTATTGAATAGTAACTGGAAAGAGGCTCTAAAACTTATGTAATCATTCGTGCTATGAACTGCAACGAAATGTTATATTTTTATTATACACCGCCAGAATATAAAAACTGAACAGCTCTTAAGATGGGGTATACAAAATTGAAAATGAAGTCCATAGAATCTTGTGTGGTTGCATAATTGAATAAAATAATGTCGGTTTTCAGTTCCCGTAAAATCGTAGTCAAGACATCTTGGATCGTCGCTGATGCCATCCATAAATAAAGTTAAGGGGGGTAGGACGTCAAACAAGCCGACGTGGAGCAGGAGAGGCACCACAGGTCATTTTAGTTTCTACTGTCTATACTTTTACAAATAAATTTATAAAAGTACGTTAGCATGATCAGGAAGAATTCAGGATTCACACTCATAGTAGTAGAAGTGCAAAAACAACAAAATAATTTTTTTTAGATATGAAATTTCATTATTTTTTGGCTTACTGCTGGTTGCATTTGTTGCTATAGGTACACTTTTCTTCACAAGTAAGAGAGATTCTTTGATGGATTTTGCACAGCATATAAACCATACGTACAGGTGCATGAAACTCTAGAATTTTTCAAATCTATTAAAAACTGTGGTAAAAATTGAGATAATTAACTAAAAAATTTTATTTTTTCTAAACATAAAGTTTAAAACGTAACAGCTCATTCCTTTTCTCATTAATTAAATAGACTCTAGAGTTTGAGACAGCTGTAAGTATGGTTTGTATGCTCCGCAAAATTCATCTAACAGTCTCTCTTACTTATGAAGAAAATTGTACCTATAGCAACAAATGCAGCCAATAGTAAGTGAAAAAATTATGAAATTTCAGATGTAAGAAAAATTATTTTGTATTGTTTTTGAACTTCCGCTGCTACGAGTTTGAATCCTGAATCCCTCCTGGTCATACTGACAAAGTTTTATGAATTTACTTTTAAAAGTATAGACAGTGGAAATTAAAATGTCCTGTGGTGGCACTCCTGCTCCAAGTCGGCCTGTTTGACGTCCTATCCCCTCTAATATTAGGGTGGCCGAGCGGTTCTAGGCGCTACAATCTGGAACCGCGCGACCGCTACGGTCGCAGGTTGGAATCCTGCGTCGGGCAAGGATGTGTGTGATGTCCTTAGGTTAGCTACGTTTAAGTAGTTCTAAGTTCTGTGGGAGTGATGACCTAAAAAGTTAAGTCGCATAGTGTCAGAGCCATTTGAACCATTTGAGCGTCTCAATGTTATATTCGATAATCCTATGCACCTTCATATGGTGAGACGTGTGAACATACAATTTACCCTGAAACATTTTCGAAGTGGTCACTTTTACGATGCAGGTGTTGTGATATGGGAGAAATGACCCTGAATGGGAGTACTGACCTCCAAATATGTGTCCACTCACCGGTCAACATCAGTGTAACACTGGACTCCTTCTCCATGCAGGTGTTTTCCAGTAGAACATTCGGCTTTGACTCCATTTTTATGGATCTCAAAGCGCTACCACATCGAACGGCGCAAATCTAAGAGCTTTTGGAACGAGAAGATATTCGGCGAACGGTCTGGCCTGCCTATTCCCCCGACTTTGCGGTTCTACAGCAGGTCTACGAGCACCAATGCACCGAGCAGCTGTTAACCGCCCTGCTGAAGGAATGGAACGCCCCTCACAAGAACTCAGAACCCTGCTCGCCACTAGGGTGCATATTGTCGGACGTCCCATTCGGCTTTTCGCGGATGATGCTGTCGTACACACAAAAGTTGCAACATTAGAAAATTGCAGTAAAATGCAGGAAGATCTGCAGCGGATAGGCACTTGGTGCAGTGAGGACAACTGACCCTTAACATAGACCAATGTAATGTATTGCGAATACATAGAAAGTAGGATCCTTTATAGTATGATTATATGATAGCGGAACAAACAATGGTAGCAGTTACTTCTGTAATACATCTGGCAGTATGCGCACGGAACGAATTGAAGTGGAATGATCATATAAAATCTAATTGTTGGTAAGGCGGGTGCCAGGTTGTGATTCATTGGGAGAGTCCGTAAAAAATGTAGTCAATCAATAAAGGAGGTGGCTTACAAAACAGTCGTTAGACCTATACTTGAGTACTGCTCATCAGTGCGGGATCCGTACAAGGTCGAGTTGGCAGAGGAGAGAGAGAAGACCCAAAGAAAAGCGGCGCGTTTCGTCGCAGGGTTATTTGGTGAGCGTGATAGCGTTACGGAGATGTTTAGCAAACTCAGGTGGCAGACTCTGCAAGAGAGGCGCTCTGCATCGCGGTGTAGCTTGCTGTCCAGGTTGAGAGAGGGTGTGTTTCTGGATGAGTTATCGAATATATTGCTTCCCCCTACTTATACCTCCCGAGGAGATCACTAATGTAAGCTTATAGAGATTCGAGCGCGTACGGAGGCTTTCCGGCAGTCGTTCTTCCCACGAATCATACGCCACTGGAACAGGAAATGGAGGCAATGATAGTGGCACGTAAAGAGCCCTCCGCCACACACCGTTGGGTGGCTTGCGGAGTATACATGTAGATGTAGATGTAGATAATCACACCCTTATTAAAGGCTCCTTCCTGGTGTTTGAAATGTCCAGGGTGCCATCATAAATCGCGGTAACTTCATTGCAGTTATTGTCTTGGAAGAAAAGTGTCATTTCTATTCGTCCAATCGCGCATTTCTCCTATTCTATAATACCTCAGTTCTCTCTATGTATGGTCCAAGTCTCATAGAGCTCTCGTGTGTGGCGGTGGCACATCATGAAGAAGCTACTTTTGTCCTTACGTTTTGCACACCAGTGAAGCTGCGCTCGGGTATGCAATAACTTCCTGCGATTTTCGAAATTAATCACTCATTTGATAGCTGTCACCAAAGGAATGACGTTACAAGATACAGGTCATATTTATTCATCGAGAAGTTTCATATTCGAGAAAAATCTCATTCTGGAGACATCCCCCAGGCTGTGGCTAAGACATGTCTCCGCAATATCCCTTCTTCCAGGAATGCTAGTTGCGCAATCTTCGCAGAAGAGCTTCTGTAAAGTTTGAAGGTAGGAGACGAGGTACTGGAGGAATGAAGGCTGTGGGGACGGGTAGTGAGTCGTGCTTGGGTAGCTCAGTTGGTAGAGCACTTGCCCGTGAAAGGCAAAGGTCCCGCGTTCGAGTCTCTGTCCGGCACACAGTTTTAATCTGCCAGGAAGTTTCAAGTTTCATATTCTTTCCTCCGAGAACATGGTTAATATGTTGCCCATTGCCAGATGTGTATGAATGCTATTTCGATGGAGGAAGGTATCATATCGCATGTATTACAGAAAAATTAGAACACCTCAGGTGATACTGACCCTCTAACTAGCTTGTTTCAGAACACAGATCATGGAAAGTTGAATCCAGTGAAGATTTAGAAAAATCATTTGACCGTGTTTAGTGGAACACACTCTCTGAAATTATGAAGTTATTGAGGATAAAAAGGTTTCCCGAGTGTGAGCAGTTATCCACAATTTGTCCAGAAAGCATAGTCCTAAGCATCTTAAAACGAGAAAAGAACACAATAAATAAGAAGGAAGGGATACAATGTAGTAGCCAGTCACTCACATTGTTCAGTTGGTGCCTCGAGAAGCAACAAAAGTAAACCAACCAGAAATTATTAAAAAAAAGGAATTGAATTTCAGGGAGAACATATAAAATCAGTAATGTTTTCGAAAAACAGACGAGAGACTGGGTTGCCAGACACAGAAAAAGGTGACAACACTATCGAACTGAAGGCTATAACTAATGTTTCACAGGCAGAAATTATATTTAATAATAATTTCTTAACTATGGCAGAAAGCATAGGAACAACCAGTTCAAATTACGGCATGCAGTATGCATGCTTCTCAGTGGAAATCAAATAGAATAATTAATGACTCCAGGAGAAAGGTTTTAAGTAGATTTTACAGGAAATGACCTGGGATGAAATTTATAATGAACTAAATGCTTACAAAGAATTTAATCTATCCCATCATAAATTTGTATAAATACCTAAAAATACCTTTCTGCGAAAACTAGTTGTAAAGGGCACTTAAAAGCCACGTAGAAAAACATAGATCACTAGAGAGATTAAAGTATCTCCCGAAAGAAAAAGGTAAATGTATCTCTGGCCAGAACATTATGTGAATACAAAATACTTGGAAAATAACTTCAACGAAATGATTGCGTCTTTGAAAGGTGTTATAAACCCTATATTAACGAAACTAAAACAAAGACAATGGAGAGACGTCGAATTAAATCAACTTTACTTACATAACTAGATTAGGAAATGAAACACTAAAAAGTACACAACTTTTGCTGTTTGGGTTGCAAAAGAGCTGACAATGACATAAGCAGATATTGTAATTCAGAACGACAATTACTGACCCAGACTTAAAAGATAAAGAAAAGTATAAATATGCACAACGTAGGTATAAGTGTTGTGAAGTCTTTTCTGTAAGCATGGGCTTGAAGTGTAGCCTTACATGTAAATGAAATGTGGACGATAAACAGTAGGCAAAAGAAGAGTAAAGCTTTTCAAATGTGGTGCTATAGATGAATGATGAAGATTAGACGGACACAAAAAGTAAGTTATGCTTACGTATTGACTCGAATTGTAAAGAAAAGACTTTTGTGGCACAACTAGGCTAAGAGAAAAGATAGATGGAAAGGTCACACCCTGAGGAATCAGTGATTCGTCAAATTGATTTTGGGGGCATGTAGTACGTTTAAAAACTAACAAGGAAGACAAGGCATGACTGTAGTATGCAGACTCAAAAGGAGATGAAGAGGCTTCAACAGGATAGACTAGCATGGCATGTTGCAACAAAACAGTATTTGAATTTAAGAGAACTACGACAACAATATTATCACGCACATCGTTAACAATTCTGAACAAGAGCAGTATACAGATTACCGCTTAATCGTGCGCAGACTAACAATAACTACTGATAACGGCAGAATGTGTTTAACCATCGAAGCTCACTGAATCTCTTATGTGCACCTCAGGGACTGTTGCAAAAATGCTGCATTGCGAGCAGAGGAGTAGCTCGTCAGGCAGTCCTCACCATCGTGCTGGTCTAGTTTGATTGCTTTGCAAAGAGCACAATGGGTTTATGTGGTAAGGGACGAGTATTAACTCTACCGCGGTGAAAGTGCTCGTTATTTATCAGGTCCAATTGTTCAGTGACATACAGTACCATTTACTGTTATCACACAGTGGGGTGCCGTAGTGCACAATACACTTACCTTCCTATGTCCGGCCTCAATATCAAGCAAGATTTAAGTTTCTTCCTACTTTTCGTTATAATGTATTGTATTAAGTTAATTTACTTTAATAAGGTGGTACCCTGCACTAGTAAATACTTGTAAAACCTTGTGATTCAACGTCAAGAGACGATCATGAAACGACCTTTATTATACATCAAATTTCGATCGATAGGTAACGTAAAACATGTACGTAGCTTGTAAGGCGATATAAACAAAATGCCGTCAAACAATATTACATCAACGATTCGTCACAGCTGTAATTTACACCGAGGTAACAAAGTTAATGGACAGCGATATGCTCACAAGGTACAAAAGGGCAGTGCATTCGCGGAGCTGCATTTGTACGCAGGTGATTCATGCGAAACGGTTTCCGACGTCATCACATTACCAACGTCTGTATTGTTGCTTAATCTCAAAATAACTTGATAGCTGAGAGTTTCTTACACGTAAATTGTCTAGAATGGGAAAGTAAGAGACGAGGTACCGGCAGAAATAAAGCGGTGAGGACGGGTTGTGAGTTGTGCTTGGGTAGATCAGATGGTAGAGCACTGGTCCACGAAAGGCAAAGGTCCCGAGTTCGAATCTCGGTCCGGCACACAGTTTTAATCTGCCAGGAAGTTTCGTAAATTTTCTACTTTATGATAAATACGGTTTTGTGTCGTAGCGTGGCAATAACTAGGGAATAGACCCACCAGAATTTCAATAAGAAGATGGAAATTAAGCAAAATTGGGGAGATCCTTCTCTCAACGATTGTATATAGTTTTTGGATTTCTGAATCTGCATTTCAAATTTTCTACTTTGTAGGAGGTCGGTTTCACAACGATAAAAAGCAAAGAAAACCCAAAATGTTCGAACTTTTTTCACTTTTTCTCTTACGTAGAGAAAATTACACGTGTTTACAAGATGACCATACCCTGCGAATCACAAAATTTCTTACAAAATGCATTAGTCAGGTTTGATTTTATGATTATAAATGTCGTTGCTACACCGCGCTAGATAGCGGAGATCTTTAATTCCTTTTACAAAAACCTCAAAAACGCCCGTTCCTGTTCCGTATTATACTATCAACAAACACCCCTACAGCACCTAAAGGTGCGTTAAATATGCTACAAGACAACGTCTGCATCGTTGATGTTTCTCGTAAGGTAATGTGAGAAAAGCGAAAATTGTCTTCTGTGCCCTATAGACAAACGATCTCTCCTACCTATCTATCTGTAACCGACGCCATACCTTCTATGTATTACGCTTAAAAGAGGCCGTTTTGAATAAATAGATGGGAAAGCACGTTTGCTGAAAACATTAATAAATTATATTTACAACGTACTTTTTAGGAACATGAAGCTGAACAGAAAGATGAATATGAAATCTGTATGTGTTACATTTGGAAAGGAGTAAATTAATGTCGAGCCCTTAATTCTGTTATAATAATTCTGTTATAATAAGTTACCGAGCTGAAAAAGAAATAAGGCATTTAGTAATAGAATATAGACACAGAATAAAGGCAAGTTGAATAGTGAACTATTGTTGTATGAAGAAATACCGGTACTGATACCATGTGTGCAGTCTTCTACTCGTCTCTGTTTGACTTTTGGTGTCACAGTCAATGCTTCTTGGGCACTAGAAGGTGTGGGTTGGGATGTTTAGCAATTAAAATGTCAGGTAATGCGTCAGGGGGTGTGGGAGGAGGGAGTTGAACAATGACTTATTGCTCTTCTGATTGCTTATTTAATCATTCAAATTGTTGTTGTTGTTGTTGTGGTCTTCAGTCCATAGACTGGTTTGATGCAGCTGTCCATGTTACAGTAAAACTGCATGCCGTCGGAAAAAATTACTGCCGTAGTTTCCCCTTGCTTTCAGCCGTTCTCAGTACCAGCACAGCAAGGCCCTTTTGGTTAGTGTTACAAGGCCAGATCAGTCAATCATCCAGACTGTTGCCCCTGCAACTACTGAAAAAGCAGCTGCCCCTCTTCAGAAGCCATACGTTTGTCTGGCCTCTCAACAGATACCCCTCCGTTGTGGTTGCACCTACGGCACCTACGGCTATCTGTATCGCTGAGGCACGCAAGCCTCCCCACCAACGGCAAGGTCCATGGTTCATAGGGGGGGGGGGGGGCATTAATGTTATGATATAGAAAAATGGATTAATAAAAACTCATAATGCTGCAAAATGTTACATGAAGTAATACCTTCTGTAGCCTCAGCTCGTTCAGACAGTAGCATTGCACGGGGCGCCTCAAGTTTGTCTTTGTCTTCTACATTTAAGTTGTTGTCGGTCTTGGCGCACGACCTTGCACATTGCGTCTGCAAGATATAAACATGTAACAGCTGTATTTCTACAGTTGTTGGGAGTAGCAGTAGTAGGTGATTGCGACGTTTTCGAAAAAAGGGCCAAGAAAAGTCACTGCTTTCTGCCGCAGTGTAGCACCGATACAACTCGTCAGAAAACTACACCCCAACTTCGTAGAATCCTTTGTGAACTTTAATGTTGTAAAGACTGGTCCTCTTTGGAAAACTCATAGTTTTAGAGAAACAAATGAGAAACTGAAAGTAAGTGCCAATATTCCGAGTTTTCTTTTGTGTCTTTCGTTGTGAAGTCGACTTCTTACATGGCACCAAGCATGACGGTTGGATTGAGCACGCCTAGAAACGTATTGAACCTTCAAGAAAGTTCGTTTCTATTCTGTTGTAAGTAAATTGCCAATTGAGGGGTCGCAGTGCTGGCAGCCTGTTCTGTTGACAGCCATCGTCGTAGTATCCGTGTGGATATCTGTCTTGCTGCAAACAAGCCCACTTAATGTACGTGCACGGCTGTCTGATCCTGCTTATCCTAGTGAATATCTACTGATCAGACAGAACATTGTGGACACCGACCTACCGTCGATATAAACCCGTCCAGGCGACAGTAGTGTCACCTGGCGAGGAGTGACTGCTGGTCAGACTCACGCACTGTGCTTGCATTGTCAGTGAGTGTGTTGTCCGTGTGTGTAGAATGGGGGAGGCGCGTCGTGTGTCTGAGTTTGACCGAGGGCAGACTGTAATGGCCCGGTGGTTCGCCACGAGCATTTCGAGAATTACACAGCTTGTCGGGTGCTTGGGGAGTGCTGTGCTGAGTGCCTTGAGCACGTGACGAAACCAAGGTGAAAACCACCTTAATACGTCTAGGATTTGGGCAGCCACTCCTCATTACAGGTGTCGGACGACGTAGGCTGGGCAGATCGGTGAAGCAGGACATGCAAACTGTGGCGGAACTAACATCAGACTGTAATGCTGGGCAGAGTGCAAGTGTGTCTGAACACACAGTGCACCGAATACTCCTAACAGTGGGCCTCCACAGCCGATGGCTCACTCATGAGCCAATATTAAGACCACGACATCGGCAGCTGCAACTGTTACTTCCAGTAACTTCTATTAGCAACTTTTTCTAATCAATAGAACGAAAAACCATTCCAAGTTAGCCGGTGGCCGAGCGGTTCTTGGCGCTTCAGTCTGGAACCGCGCGACGCTACAGTCGCAGGTTCGAATCCTGCCTCGGGCATGCATGTGTGTGATGTCCTTAGGTCAGTTAGGTTTAAGTACTTCTAAGTTCTAAGGGACTGCTGACCTCAGGTGCTAAGTCCCATAGTGTTCAGAGCCATTTGAAGCATTCCAAGTTACAAATATTTTATTTTTCATTCGATGACTAGTTTCGTGCCGAGACTCATTTTCAAATCACCGTAACAAAGTCGAAAACGGCATTTCAGATGTCACCAAATGTGTGATGCACATTCACAGTGCAAAAGACGACTGCATTGTACATTAGACGTATTTTGATGTATTCGGAAACGCCGTTTTCGACGTTTTTATGTTGATTTGAAAATGGGTTTCGGCCCGAAACTAGTCATCGAATGAAAAATAAAATAAAAGAATAAAATATTTGCGATCTTGACTGGCTTGATGAATCCCGATACCTTCTTCATCATGCCGACGGGAGGGCTCAAATCCGTCGTCTTCCAGAGCAAAAGCTCCTTGTCACCTTACTGCGGGACAGAGACGAGCCGGCAGCGTCACCATTATTCTCTGCAAAACATTCACATGGGCAGCCATCAGTCCACTGAAGCTCGTGCTACCCGGCCGTGGTGGCCGAGCGGTTCTAGGCGTTACAGTCTGGAACCGCGCGACCACTACGGCCGGAGGTTCGAATCCTGCCTCGGGCATGGATGTGTGTGATATCCTTAGGTTAGTTAGGTTTAAGTAGTTATTAGGCTAGGGGACTGATCACCACTGCCGTTGAGTCCCATAGTGCTCAGAGCCATTTGAACCATTTTTATTATTATTATTTTTTTTATGCTCGTGCAAGGTACTATGACAGCCATTGGTTGTATACCACGTGCACCCCTTTATGACGATCATGTTTCCCGATACCAGTGGCATTTTTCAACAAGATAATGCGCCTTGTTACAAGACCAGGGAGTTCCAATTGGTGTGCTGCCACCCCCACCCACCCTCCTCCAACTCGTCAGATCCAAACCCAGTCGAACACATCTAGGATGTGACTGAACGTGGCGTCAGAGACCATCACCCCATCCCCGGAATTTACGGGAATCAAGTAACTTGTGTGTGCAGATGTGGTGCCAACTCCATTCAGCGACCTACCAAGGCCTCATTGCGTCCTTGCCATGACGCGTCGTCAAAGTTATCCGCGCCAAAGGTGGACATACTGGCTATTAGATAGGGGGTCGCAATGTTCCGACCAATCAGTGTATGTTCGTTCAGGAGCTGGGCGCGTGAGGTCACAGGGATCCTGAAGGTACTGAATATAGCCCTCTAGAATCCATCGATTGCATACTCTCATCATAGTCTTAGGGTTTCAACCAACACGAGAGGTACTTGAGGTACGATAAACTTAGTCTCACCACACGACAATCCTGGTACTGCTGGCAGAGGTTTCTCTTTTTTTTTTTACACGATGTGTAACACCATTTTATCAGAAACAAACAACATTAAAATACGACTTTTGAAAGATAAATCAGATTCGTAATTATTCCTTATATAGAGAATGATAAAGACACCGTTACTCGTACAAACTTTTGTCATGAAATGCTAATGATTTGCGTATCCAATCATTTTACACTCCTTCCAACCTTCTTCCCCTATACTTGTTGCTGATTCTAAATTGAAACAGTTTCCTTTTCGGCGATCTGAGATAGGTAATGAATAGTTAACAGAGAAAATACGTTTGTTACGAAACCTGTCCGCTTTGCCTAAGCGAAATCCTGAATATTTTCTTAACTAACGTTAATAGTTCTTTAAAGTAAGTGGAAAGGCTGCTATGAAAGGAGAACGTTTCATACCACGAGCTTCCTTTCGTAATGCGTTAAAGCACAGCAAACTTACAGCATATTACACAGCACTGGGACTCGGCTCTTGGCCGGTATCGCTCGTTGACCTGCTTATTTAGCAGCCCGAGGAGTGGCGAGTTGCTTCCGTGACGTTGTTTCTGCTTCTCAGTGCACTTCCGTAACTTTCTAGAATAGCCCGATTACCACGTCACAACAGCCGGACCTCGGTCGTTGCCAATGTTCCAGACATTTACACTCAGCGTACAAGGGTTGAAACTTAAATAGTGGAAACTATTTATTCACTACCTATAAAAAGAGTTACCAAAACGTGACATCATCAGCAACGTCGGGCAAGCTATACGTGGACTCCCTCTGAGAGCAGCCGAGGAAGTGAGGAGGGAGACCAGTAGGGTACTCGAGAAAGCAAGAATGCCAAAGAACAACATTACGGCAGAAGATCGCAGGGCGCTGTTGAACCTTCGCGATGACAAAGATACAGTGGTCTTAGCAGCAGACAAAGGTAATGCGACGGTCCTTCTGAAGTCAGAAGATTACTGGCAGAAGATCGACACGCTACTACAAGATCCAGCATACAATGAAGTGGGGAAAGATGCGACTGCTTCTGTTACACGCAAGACCATTTATCTTCTCAACAGCTCAGGACTCGACAGAAACACCACCAGGAAGCTTTACCCTCGGGCACCGGCTCCACCGCGACTGTATGGCCTCCCGAAGATTCATAAGGAGAATGTCCCTCTACGTCCCATACTGAACACCATAAATTCTCCGACGTATGGGGTAGCCAAGCACCTAGCACAGCGGTTAAAACCACTCGTGGGTCACTGCCCTCATCATGTCAAGAACTCGACCGAATTTGTTAAGGTACTCCAAGAGTTACGCCTGGAAGAGAATGATCTACTAGTCAGCTTTGATGTCACTTCTCTCTTCACCAGGGTGCCACTAGAGGATTCCTTGGCTTTACTCGAAGATCACTTTGATGAAGACACACTCAGACTCTTTCGTCACGTGTTAACGACAACGTACTTCAAATGTGGCGGGAGATTCTATGAGCAAACAGATGGTGTTGCCATGGATTCTCCCCTGGCCCCAGGTATTGCCAACTTATACATGGAACACTTTGAAGAGGTGGCACTGAACACCGCCTGCCACAAACCGAAGGTGTTCTACAGATACGTTGATGACACTTTTGTGGTGTGGCCTCACGGCAAGGAACATCTACAAGGGTTCCTACGCCATCTCAATGGCATACATGACAGCATAAAATTCACCATGGAGGTAGAAGAGAATGGTTGCCTCCCCTTCTTGGATATTTTGATCAAGAAAAATCCGGACGGTACGTTGAGACACTCGGTTTACAGGAAGAAGACGCACACGGATTTATATCTGAATGCTCGGAGCTGCCACCATCCGGCACAACGTAACTCGGTACTAACCACCTTAGTACAAAGAGCCAGGTCCATCTGTGACAGTGAGAGTTTGCCGCGTGAGCTAGCACATCTACGGGAAACTTTCCGTAAGAACGGCTACACCGAGACACAAATAGGACGGGCCTTGCGTGCGGACAAGAGGCGGGAGGAGACACCAGTAGAAGACGAAGAAAAACGTGTAGCTTTCCTGCCGTTTGCCGGACCGGCGACAGCCAAGATCGCGAGAATATTAAAGAAGCACGAAATAACGACCATCTTTCACGCACCGCGGAAAGTTAAAGATATTCTTGGCTCAACCAAGGACCACCTGGGCTTACAGACGCCAGGAATCTACAGTATTGGGTGCGAATGTGGGATGGAATACATCGGGCAGACACAACGATGTATCTCCCAGCGCTGTGCTGAACACATCAGAAACGTACGACTGGGACAGACTAACAAGTCCGCGGTACCAGAACACAGCATTACCGAGGGACACACCTTCGAATTCGAAAACACGAAGAAGCTGTGTAGCGCCAACGGTTTCTGGGACTCCATCTTCAAAGAGGCAGTAGAGATTCGTCTGCACAACAATTTAGTAAACAGAGACAGCGGATTTCAGCTTAGCGCAGCGTGGAACCTCACACTTGACATGATACGTCAGGAACGCTCCGATCGGAAGGCAGCAGCGCCTGCAGACAGAATGGATAGCCACCGGGCCTCGACGCCAGGGCCGCACCGCGGCCCCCCACCACCGGCCGCGACGGGTTCCCCCACCACTGACGCGGCACTCCCTTCCGGAGAAGCGTGATTGGCCGGCCTACAGAGACGGACAACTGTCTAGCAACTATATAGATAGGTGGAACACAGCATCCCGACACTTCGCCAGAAGATGATGGGTACGGAACTCATCGAAACGTTGCGACAAGACGACGCCACCATTCGGCTGATAACCCGAGAAGATTTCATCAATGGAATACGCCGAGAAAGACTGCAATCGCATATATATTTGCACCTGTTACCGTCCTTCAAAGTAGTCAGCAGCGTTTTGTAGAACCTGTTGCCAGCGATATGGAAAGCGTAGTTTACCGTTAGCAGAGCCTGTTCTGTTGATGCGAACGGAGCAGTCTACTGCCTGTTGAATCTTTGGAACACCTCTGAAGAGAATGCTACGAAGTGATTCCTTCATCTTCGGTATCAAATCAAAGTAACAAGTCTGGGGAGTTTGGTGGATCGTACAGTAGTTCCCAGTTCCGCCGACCGAACAGAGCAGCCAAAGCTTGCGCTGTATGCGCCCGCGCATTGTCGTGCAAAATGATGGGTGGGTTGCGCAGAAAATGTCGCCTCTTCTTTCGCAAAGCTGGCAGCAGGTGTTGCTCTAAAACCGAACATTAATACTTTGCATTGACGGTCTGCCGTGGAGGAACGTAATGCTTTAGGATAACACCATCAAGTCGTACACGAGAATCACCATAACTTCACATCGCTAAACTCGCACTATCTACAGAACAGGCTCTGCTAACGGTATACTACGCCTTCCACATCGCTGGCAACGGGTTCTACACAACGCTGGTGACTACTTTTACGGACAGCAACAGGTGCAAACATATACCTCTTTTTTATAGGTTGTGAATAAATAGTTGCCACTATTTAAGTTTCAACCCTCGTACATACTCGACTCTTAGGCCTGGAGAAGCTGGAATTAGCTCCCTCTGGCCAGCAAGTCATCGTCGAACAACTAGGCAGTAGTATGACGCCCAGCCTGTGCTGATCAGTATCGTATCAACGACGCTCACTGCAGACCTTGCATTCTTGTCTTCCACCTGAGAATCCAGGTGCTGGGGCAGCACAGAACTCTGCAGCTTTCATGCAACTACGGGGGTTGAAAGAAAATTCAGTTTGGTTGGGAATATTTTAATAAATCAAACGCAGAAATAATCCTTAGATTGTGATCTATAATTGCCAATATTCACTTCTCCACATAATCACCTACCAACTCTATACATTCCTGCCAACGATGAACAAGTTTTCTGAAGCTGTCACGGAATACGTCGACACACTGTTTCCGCAACCACAGACTCAAAGTTCTCTCAACGTCTTCACCGGAAGCATAATGATGTCCGCGCTGATCGTCTTTCATTATCGGGAACAGGCGGAAGTCAGACGGTGCTAAATCTTGACTATATAGAGGATGCCGTATGGTGGTGAAGTTCTGCTGTGGTGGCACGTGAAGTGTGTGGTTTGGCATTGTCATGCTGCTGGGAAA